>NC_048298.1:311585914-311799927 GCF_013100865.1 Trachemys scripta elegans | reverse complement strand
TGCCTCCGGACCCTGCGCCGCCGGCCGGGCACTTCCCCTCCCGGGCTCCAGCGGAACAGGGTCCGGAGGCAAGGGGGCTGCCTGAAGCCCATAGCGCTTGGGCAGCTCGGCTCTGGAGTAGAGCCGCCATTTTCCCGGATATGTTCGACTTTTTGGCAATTCCCCCCGGACGGGGGTTTGAGTGCCGAAAAGCCGGACATGTCCGGGAAAAAGAGGACGTATGGTAACCCTAGTCCCTGGGAATGAGAGGACCTGAGAACTGTAATGCTAAGTTTATAGGTCAGAGGAAAGGGACTATGTGGAAAAAGGCCCAGGGGACAGCATCAGTGAACTGGAGGCAGTGGTATGTGGCTACTGTGTATAGGGTCTCTGGGTTGGAACCCAGAGTAGTGGACAGGCCCAAATCCCCCCACTAGCCAGTGCTGGAGAGACCTAAGTCCCGGAAAAGGGACACGGCTAGTTTAAAAATCTGAAGAAAAGAGGCTAGATTTAAAGGACCCAGAGGCAGGGCTGAAGGTCCTAGTGAGAGCAGACAGCTTTGCTGACCTCTTTGCTACTCCCAGATGGGTTTCATTCAGTTTTGATTTGTGACTTAGTGCCAGGACCAGGAAAGATTGCAGCACCACACCCTGCTACCAGGAGGCACTCATGAGAGGTGAGTTTCCCCCATCACAATAATGCACATAAAACATTCTGAACTTAACACAGTAGTATAGGCAAACATAAAATATAATTCCTTGATATAAGCTTTAGATGTAGATTATTGATTTAATGCTTCAGAGGGGTAGATAATATATAGTTATTTTTAAAAGACTCATCCATTTCTGCTGTACTGGAGCAGCATCTTGACAGTATTGAGAAAGTGTAGGTGTTGGAGTTAATTTTCTAATGATCTGTTTGTTTAAGTGGTTATTAGAGGTTTGCATACGACTCTTATATCACATCTGCAAATTTTCAATTATTATAATGTACAAATAATCTCTACTGATTTATACAAATGAATATTGATTATCACTGAATTATGACATAATGGAAAATGATTAATACAGGATGTCACTTAGACTAGAACAGAGCAAGAATTACTAGTATTGTTTGCATTCCAGTAATGTACTAAGCACTTCCCAAACACAGGGGAGTGCACAGTCCCTGCTTTAAAGAATGTACAGTGTATAAAAGGCCGGGGAAAGGGATACAACGCAAAAGCAGAGGGGTCAGGTTGATGATAGGCACATGTCTTATTAATGACAAGTTTGTTCCTTTTTTATTCAAAATTAAACACACTATATTCTTCTTCCTTTGCTCTCCCTCCATAATTCATCTTTCTCCATTGCCAATAGTTTGAAAATATACAGATATGGGAAAAATATCATGTATAATAGCATGATCTCATGTGAGCTTATTCCCAGCTTCAGTTCTAGTATATTTATGTCATTTCCTCCACGTAGATGAGCAGTACAGTAACTGAGATAAGTCACTGAAATGATGACTAATTTATTGTAGGTGGGGTGGAAAAGTGTAGGGATTTCAGTGAGAAGGTAGAGGCTTTGCAGACCAGCTCATGAAGGGCAATACATATGTGGGGGCAACATGGAGGAAATTATGGAGACATTTGTGCGAGAAGCAGACAAATGAGGCAGTGAGTTTGGCATCAACGAAGGAGCGGCGAGGCCACAACACATTAGGAGACGAAGGTGGGTGTGGAGGTTTGAGCCTTGGAAGAGATGACAATAAGCTTTACTTTGAGGCAATGGAGGGATTCAAAGAGGGAGTGTTATGGTGAGAAAGAGCAAGGAAGAGGCTCCTAGTGGCTTTCTATTACTTAGACTGGAGGAAAGAAGTGTGCATCCTGAGGAGGCCAATGGGGTGGGGGGGAGGGAATTGCATGAAGAAAGATGGCTTATGGTGAGTACGTGAATGATACTCTCTTCTGTTGGACAGAGAAAAGGTTGGATCTTAGAAATGTTGTGTGAGAAGCAGCAAAAAGAGTCAGACATGGTATTGTCATAGCGCTAGGACTCCTAGCATCCCTCACAGTTATGTCAAGGAAACTAAAAGGTATACTTGGCTTTCAACTTATGTAGGACATGCGCTAAAAGAAATGGAAATATATCTTGGGTATGACCCATTTTCATAACCTATTTGTACAGCTGCATAAGGTAGTTTTTAACCACATCTGTGGTTGTTAGGTTAAATGTGATTGGTTCTGTTACTTGAAAAGCAAGTTATGAAATTGTAACTGAAACTGCAAGAAAGGAATAAGTAGGTAGATGTGTTTGGAGGAACTGAGTTGGCATAGTTATGACAAGAGAAATGGAAAATTACTTGCAAATGAACCTTGAATTGCCTATGGAATGTCTGAGGTACATAATTCATCTCGCAGGTGTATAGGAAATATTAACCACAAATGTAACCTATGATTGGATAATGTAAATATATACGCAATGGCAAAATGTAGTGGCCAAGTAAAATATTGTAAACAAGCAGGTTATAAAATCCCAGCTGAGAGAGAGAGAAAGCTGGAACCAAAGTAAAGTTGCAACCTGTCTCCCCAAATTGGGTAAAGTACCCTTTCTGTATCATGTAGATTAATCTTTAATGTATATGTAGCGGGGCGCTCCTAAAAAAGGCTAGGCTGATTGGGGAAGCAACCACAGCTGGGACCACACCCCAATCAGGCCACAGCTGGCCCTATATAAGGGCTCAGGGAGGAGCTGGGTGAGTCTCTCTCCAGCTTTGGAGGGAGAAGGGCCTGGCTGCCTGGGAACTCAGGGTACAGAGCAGGGCTGGGGAAAGGCAAGAGGAGCTGGGGAGCTCCAGTCTGGCAAATCCCCAGGCTGTGGGCCTGGTTAAAGGCCAAAATAGGTACTGGAGTTGCAGAGGCTGCAGCCCGGGGTTAGGCAGAGGCAGCTGGTCCGACCCCCTTGCCAATGATGAGTGGCCTTTTATGGACTGCAGTTTGCCCCAGTGAGCAGGGGCTAGATGACGACTGGCATAGCCACTGAGGCAAGGTGGGTGAGAGGGTTGATGGTTCTCCTGGCAGGGGACACTCAGAGAGTGGGGTCCTGTCGGGGCAAATCCCCAAGGTAAGGGGCACCGGGGTCCGAGAGGGACACCGGGGCCCTAAGGCAGGGGAGACACTGGCCTGCAGATAGTGCTCTGGGCTGGACAAG
This sequence comes from Trachemys scripta elegans, assembly GCF_013100865.1. Lineage (NCBI taxonomy): Eukaryota > Metazoa > Chordata > Testudines > Emydidae > Trachemys > Trachemys scripta. Next base: position 311,796,757 of record NC_048298.1, on the reverse strand, counting down.
AGCTAATTCTCAGGATGACCAGCAGGAGGTGCCGCACCGGTGAGTCTCACTCCGCTACAGTATAATAATTGATTAATAAATTGACTGTGGTTGGTTATTTGACATCTTATTGATCTATATCTAAATTGAACTTTAACAGGTCTGTGGGCAGAGGAAAAGGGGTAAAAAATGATCCAGCAGGTTACAGGCCTGAGTGAAAGGAGGATGTTGAGGTACTCCACAGAGACAGAAAATGTAGGGTCATTCTGAAGGAAAGATCAGGAGTTCAGTTTTGGCCAAGCTGAGTTTAAGCTGATAGTGGAGAAATCGGCCAGAGATGTTGGGTGGACATAGGCTGACATATGGGATTGGAGAGTTGGTTTTGATTTGAGTCAATGGTGAAGAGGTGGTAGTTAATGATGAGAACAAACAGGCTCACCAAGAGAGAGAAGAGAGGGGCTTAGTATGGAGCCTTGTTGGGAAAGTGGGAAGTGGGAGAGAGAGAGCAGGTCCAAGCAAAAAAAAAAATATATATATGCTAAATGTTCAGAGAGGTAGGATAGGAGGAGAGCCAGAAGAAGACAGACTCATTAACTCCTGGGGGCAAATATAAGTGATCAAATGAAGTAGAGATCAGAAACTGTGGAGACATCAGTGAAGGGAAGGCTGGCCCTAAGATGTGGCCATGGAGTTGGTGACAAGAGAGAAGAAGGAGGGGGAGAGCATGATAGATTATGCCTCTCTCTTTGAAGTGCCTCCAAGTCTCATGAAGAGGACCGAGAGTTCTGGGAAGGAGCTAAATATTGCAAACTAGTTAGGGAAGATGTGGGAATGGGAAATCAATGAACGTGAGCGCGTAATACATTTCTTCAGCTATGCCAAATTGTAACTTTTGTACTACACCTCTACACCGATATAACATGAATTCAGCTATAACGCAGTAAAGCAGCGCTCCGGGGGGGTGGGGCTGCATGCTCCGGCAGATCAAAGCACATTCGATGTAACGTGGTTTCACCTATAACGCGGTAAGATTTTTTGGCTCCTGAGAACAGCGTTATATCAGGGTAGAAGTGTATTATAAGTGTGGGCCAGATTCTCAGTTTGTGAAAATTAGCACAGTTCCACTGGCATCAATTTTCTCCAGTGGAGGATCTGGCTTTCAGTATATAAATATCATAATAGCATTGTAATCTAAAATGTCTTTAGAAACTCAACAAATAACCTTCGTGTATCCTATACCAACAGAGGCCTGAACCTTGTAAATGCTAAGCACCTTCAATTCCCATTGACTTTAGTAGGCAACTTGAATGATCGATACCTACACAATCATGTTGCTTCAGTCTAGCAAGGAAGCAGCCTAAGATCTGATCTGTTCCATTCATTGAGACATGGCCTGGCTCTCTTGCCCTAGTAACATGTAGCAGCTTTGTAATGATACACAAGAGGAGATTTTAAACAAATTAATGCAAAAGTACTTGTGCCTTCATGGATTCTGGTGATGAAAGGAAGCAAAGACACTTTTGCATAGCATTTCTTAGTAGATTGGGGTTATGAACTCCTGTAGCAAGCATTGTTCTGAGTACAGATTTACATGCGTTTTAAGACACATGCACGCACTGTTCAAAGTAAGAAAAAATGTGAGCCAGGCAAACTTAAAATTAAATTCTAAAATATTCACTAGGAACTGGATTGGTTACAGACTAGAGTCTTTCCCCTCTAGACGTGTTCAAATGCAGACAAAAACAATCACAACTGGAAGGTATTATAGTCAGTCTGTTTGTCTGTGCATGTGAATGTGTTTGAGGTCTCAGTCTTGATTCTAGTGGAAAGCTGTTTGCAATACAAATCCATGACCACACCTGGCATTCTTGCTGGCAGTGTCAGAGCAGAAGTGTTATGAAGAATGGGTTAGATATTTACCCTGAAAATCAACCCTTTTACATCAGCATCCAGGCCTATCAGCAGAGTTCTGCCATCTGTGCTTATACTTGTTCTGTGGGTAAATGAGTTTACCAAACAATCAATTGATTCCCAGCCCAATGGCGCCTCCTTTGTCTCAGGGGCAGGCCTTTTTTCTAGCTGGGCTCTGGGATTCAAACAGACTGAACATTTAATTAGCATTATAAATATATATATATTTAAAGTATGTTTAATAAAAAAAGGATTTTAATCAAACTTTTAAAATAAATTCAAAGTAGCATGTTCACATATCCATCCAGTCCCCAGCCTCCTTGAGAGCCCCTGAATGATATCAATCTCAATGGTAGATTTTGTAATGTAGAAATCTCTGAAATAGGGATTTGCTTGCAATCTGGCATGTTTCATGGACTCTAAATTGACGTCTTAAAGATAGGAATGTTTAAAAAACATAAACACGTTTATTAAACAGTTTTATTTGTTCATAAAGTTTTAGTGCTATTGAGATATATCAGATTAACAGCTCTAAAGACTGAAATTTCTCTCACAGTACTGAATAACCCCTATGTCATAAAAGGTTTTCATCACGAACAGGGTGGCAGGTTTGTCAGGGAGGGAAAATGTCATGGATAACGTGATTTTCCCATTTGTCCAGGACTCCCCCCCCACACCCCACACCCCCCACACACACCCCAGCCTTTGTCGGTGGTTAAGGAGTCTGCTGTGAATAGGAGCAATTGAGATTCTCAGACATTGAGAACATGTAGATTTAGTGAAATTCTTTAGACTCTGAGCTTTCATTTCTTAAAAGACTCGTTTATATTATACTGTTGTGAAGATAGCCTTCACTGTGTAAATGATCCTACTACTGTCTGGTTGAGTCCACATCCAGACAGCTTTTGACAGTAACACCCACAGAGGTGTGAGCTTTCTGTCTTCATCTTAATGAAGTCTAAATCTCCCAGAGGCCTAAACATATGATCATTTAAATGCTATATTTAGCAAGCTGTCCAGAGCTTGAGCCATTGAAACTTAATTATAGAACATTTTGAGTTCTTATTGTACATCCTAAAGTAAACTATTCTGAATTTAAAAGTGTAAGTGTGTGTGTGTGTGTATAATACTCCTTTTAAATTACTGTATACTGTGAATGGTTCTTAAATGAGCTATTGATGGTGATGAAGGTATATTTATAGATTTATGGTGGCTGAGTTATCAAATCTATCTTTATTTACATAGTTTACAAAGAGAGCTGACTGAGCAGGTAGTGTCAGTCTTTTGAGTGGTACAAGTCAGTCGCCATGAAGCTATTCACTGGGTGCCCTCCATGTTCAATAGAGATTTTCCTTATATTTGCATAGTGTGTATACATTCATAATTAAAGATTTAATCAATATAATGTATGCATATTGTATGGCATATCTGTGTGTGCATATATACGTATTCACAAAATCTCTCAAAAAACATTTGTACAGAAGATTATTCTCCATTAGGCTCTTCAGTCTGTGGTCCATCTGGTTCATCTCCTGGAGATTATCATTATATCCCAGTAGTTACTGGGCAGAAGAAACAATGTGGGCACCGTAAGGAGCCAGCATCGGATGTAGGTGGCCCTAAACTGAGGCTCATGTTACTCACCTGCAATGAACAAGTCGATCATCGTTCAACACCTGATGACAGATTAAACTCTCAACCTGGAATACATTACTAAAACTGATAGGCTTATTCAGTTGAACTTGTGATGGCACAGCTCGGGCCAGCTGGAAGGAGACTAGATGATGCAGTAACTTAAACTCCTTGTGTCGTGGACCAGGGTGTGGGAGATCAGGCCTAGTGGTCATAGCAGTAGCAGTAATATATGCTGGTGGGAGTCGGAGCCAGAGTCAGGCACCAGAGCCAAGTGTCCGAGCCAGAGTCAGGCATCGAGCAGGGCTGGACTTCACAGAAGTACGGCTGGGACAGGAATGATTGCAGCTTTGGGAGTGAACATTGAGCAGCCAGTGACCTGCCACTGCTGCTGAGTTTACGTGCAGACCTATGGGTTCCTTGCAGCCAATTGGCTTGGCTGGCCAATCAGGTGGTTCAGCCAGAGCCCAGATGAGCTCATTAACTGTCTTGGGGGCTGAGCTGGCTAGTCTCAGGCTGAGCTTGAAGGAACTCAGGCCCATGTTCCTGACACCTTGCATCTGCCTTCAGATCCAAGAGAGACCAGCACTCAATAAGAGACTCATTTAAATGCGCCCATGTTTCGTTAGCCAACTGTGGCACAAAAGCCAAAATACAAATTCTGGTGCTATGTAGAATTTCTTCAGAAGACAACTGAGCTTTCTTACCTCCTATTGGAATCTCCTGCATTCATAGTTGTGGGGGACTTTGACTACCTGGATGATTCTCTTCAACACACAGCTCAATCTTATGGTGGCTTCCATGAGGTCTTTGAACCAAATCACACAGCCAGAAATACTCTGGACTCTAAGTCTTGGACATGGAAATTAGAAGTGTAGTAAATACAGTACTATCCTGGTCTAATCATCGCCTGTTTTAGGTGCTCTCATCTGCCTGCCATGTGGTAAGCCAGCGATGATGGTCCACTTTTGGAGACTTATGAATCTTTGATACATAGATTTTTAGGGCCAGAAGGGACCATTATGATCACCTAGCCCGACTTCCTGAATTACCCAGGAGATAGAACTTCAGCCAGTGAGTAATTCCTGTATCCAGCCCAAATAACTTGTGATTGAAGTGGATGATCTAGGTTAAATGTATGAGCTCCATGGGCTTCCAAGCACCTCTGCAGGGGCATGGCACCTACCTACCAGATCAGTGTAGTAATAGCTTGATAAAATATTACAACCATCTGTTGTCCTCAGCCATTATTGTGCTGGCTCCAAGCCACCTACACAGTAGCCACCCATCTGGGCTGATGTGGTTTAGTGATAATCAGACAGATGAAGCGGGGGAGGAGGTTAGTGTGCTGCTGGAGGAGACTGGCTCTGAATCTGATTGACAGTAGAAGATGATGAGTTTGTACAATCATATACTCCAGTGGTAAGGATACTAAGCAATCTTGTACTCTGCCACTGCATCTGTGAAGTCTTAACCCGTGGAAGTCACCTGGATGGAGAATTATCTAACCAATCCAAACTGCCTTGCATCTAATTTCAGATCCTGTGACCTCCCACTATGAAGAGAAGATGGAAAGCATTATAAAGAGGATGAGCTGCACTGACAGAAGAAAATTGTACCTTGCAACATCCATATCAATTGCATCCCAGTGTGGGAAAGCAATGTAATTGCATGCCAAAAGTGTGCTATGATTAGAGCTGAGCAAAAAATGGAATTACTGTCCTGTGGGAAATGCCAATATTTCAACATCTGTTTTCCTCCCAAATTGGGTCAAAAAGCTGGAATGTTGACACTTTTCACAGAACAAATTGTCCCAAACAATTTTGATTTAGAAACTATCAAACATTTTTTTCCAATTAAAGCAAAACATTTAAATATTCCTGAATCAGAATGTTTATTTCAGTTTGTAAAACTGACCACAAATACTTCATTTTGAGTCACTTCGCTATTAAACTGTAAGTTTCTTATTGCGGGGTATTGACACATGGAAGTGGCAGTTCAGGTTGCCTGATGCCCCATTCTCCCCTGTGTGTCAGGCTTCCTGGAGGACTACATCTCCCATGATTGTACCCACAGCTATGTGACTCCCATAATTCACCTTGCCATTAGTCAGAGAACAGATTCTGTGGCATCATAGGAAAGTCCAGTCAGGGACCCTGCCCATAGGAGAGAATGGAGGGCCCAAAATACAAATCATGAGACAATGCACCAAAATAGAAAATGAAGTTTAATGTTGAATAGACCCGAAACAAAACTTTCTGGATCAGTTCAATGAACTGAAATATTTTGATTCAGGTCAAAATCACTGGAAACATTTTTTTTCCCCCTGACAGAAGATCAAACATTTTTGGCAAAATCAAAATTTTCCCAAACAAAACTTCTATTTTGTGAAAGTTACATTTTCTGATGGAAAATTCCTGACCAGCTCTAGCTGTGATTCAGTAAGCAAAGATAAGCATCTACTACAGTTTTTGGCAGACTGTTAATCTATTATGTCATACCTGTCTTTGTAGCTATAGTACAGCATTCCTACTTATAATTATCTGCTGCCATGTTCAGAGAGGCTCCAGTCTAGTAAACCACTTAATATTTAAAATTAGGCATGTTGTAAATATTCCCATTGCAATAAATGAAATCATTTACTTGGTTAAAACTATGCATGTGCTTTGTTGAATCAGGACGATAGTAGGGTTATTTTTCTGATTATAGTCATGCTACCATACCTATAAGTGAACTTGAAGTTTTTATGTTATTCTGGTGCATCTTATATTAAAAAGTAAAATGTTAATCCCCAATGAATATTTGTCCGGGTATTGCATCTTTTTTTCCCCAGTCCCTGTTTTTGGCACTTGGAAGCTTATGAGAATGGTAGGCCCAAATAGCAGAAAATTATGTCAGTAGGTAATGTTCTGTTCAATTGGACAAGTATCAGATTTAAAAAACCCACTTAGGTTAAATTTAATGTATTTTAATTATTTTTCTCATGTTAAATTAAAATCTTTTAATAAATTTCTTCTGAACCAAAAGTTTTAGCATATTTGCATATGAGCATATGTAACTAGATTTATAACTCTTCATGTGGGTGCTATTTTGGCTGCTACATTATCACATGCCTTGTTACCAGTTAGATATTTAAAAATATATGTGGGGTAGACAGCATCAAAGAGGAGAATGATTTCAGAAATGAAGGGGAAAACATATCCCCTGATAATCTCTTCGCATTCTAACTTGGACAGCTACTCCCACTGCAGCCTGTTACTTTTTCTTAAATAAAGAGAGTCAGAGAAATCATTAAAAATAGTACATAGTGTAACTAGAAACATCCATCAGCATTTTAAAGCAAAAAATGTCCAAAATAACAAATCCTTGAATGGATACATTTTGCACAGAATACCAGTGGCTTAGCACTGAAGTTAAAATCCGACTCTGCCTCCACATAGCGTGGCCCATTAACCATTAAAACACAAATTACAAGCATCCCACACACCAATCTATCAAGATAGACAGAAAAAGAAAAACATGTCAGCCAGTTGGAACACTCATTGGATTTGATTCTGCTTTCATTCACACTGTATTCAATAGAGTTTCTTCACTAGAAATTGGTGTACCATAAGTGAATTCAGAAACAGGCTCATTGTCTTTCATGCTCACTTTTGGTCCCAGTTTCCCACCTATGCCTAGACTTGTGAACCAGGTATGCGCTTAGGTCCTCTTACTTCCCAGCTTGGTCACATAAAATCAAGTGATATTCTAGTCCTTAATAAATACAGATACTTTCTAGCCCCAACCATGTTATATTTACCACAGCTATAGTCTAAACCAGCTTAATTTGTCCTCTCCCAAGTACGAACCTTGCCTACCCGGCATAAATTTAGAAGCTGCTCTGCTCAGGTGAATAGCTGAACCCACATGGGACATCTATTGATGATTCCAACCCTTGAAAGGGTAGAGCTTACATAACAATGATATAAAGTGGACAGGGCCTTTCATTGTACTTTCTATACTTGCAAAACAGAAGTTATCTTAGATGTAGCAGAAATCTCTATGATACTCCTTGGATGTTAATTTCAATAAGTAAATATTAAAAACAGAAAATACAGCCATGATGTGAAGAGAATTCCTATTAATTCAGTACATTGAATGGTTACAAAAGTAGGCCCAAGTCTCTAAATAACCAGGATATTTGTTAATGAAATTAGCTACTAGGCATGTGCAATAACTGATTTCCATAGTGTATTTTACCATTCACCTTGATGGGTCTTAACATTGTCATAAAGTTTTCAAGACTAATGTCAGTACAAAGCTGTGGAGATGACATTACAATGTCAAAATATGAAATGAACAGATATCAGAGCAAGTCTCTTGGAAACAGCTTTATATGTTTAAAAGAGACGAAACAATATCATCACAAGCTGTTTTACCATTAATTTAAAAAACAAAAAGGTACTTGAGCAGAAGCAGAAAGAATGCTAAAGTTTAGACATTAATCTGGGAGTCATGGTATGAAATCACAAGATAAGGCTTCAGTATGGCACTTAAACCCTATTCTGGTGTGTCTAGACAGAAGCTGCATACAGTACAGAATATAAGAACTGTCTTATTCAAAACATCCGTTGATGTGTATAGTTATTAGAGGGTGATTTTCTGATGTTGAAACATCAAGACCTCAGGACAGATTGTGGCCTTGAATGCACACAAGGAGTTTCCATTGACTTCATGGGGAGCTAGCTACACGCAGCTGAGGATGGAATTTTGCCTCATCTTTTATGGCAATGGAATGATTTATTCAATCTGATTTGTATTGTACTGGCACGTGGTCATGGTACTATCCAGTAATAAATCGTCACCAAGTGTTTCCATTCCAACTAATAAGTAACTGGGGATAAAATAGGGCATAAAATTGATTCAGTGGGCCAAATATACTTGTTGATAAGTAGGTACAACTACGTTTGACTTCAGTGGAGTTGCACCTGCTTTTCCCTAGATCTGAACTTGGTGAAATAAAGCTATTAAGCGTAATATCTGTGTACCTTCTGGGCCAGAGTTCCAAAATTATGATGTGTGTGCATTCATATTCAGTTGCTGAAAATGTGTTCTTTGATTTACTTTTAACAGTTCTGGGCTGTGTTTGTAACTGTTTTTTATTATTGTGAACACTGTTGGACCTTCTGGTGGGATGAAAAAAATGATGAGCTCATACAAGTCAACCCATATTTTAAAGCGTTGACACTTGTTTTGCCCTATTTCTAAATTGCTATGCCCCTTGCCAGACTTTTTAAATTCCCTTTCAGTGGTTGCTCAACTCTGGTCCAAATTCAGCCCAAACAGAAACTGGTGTACCTTTATGGAATTGTATCAGCTTCTCCCAAGGCTGAATTTGGCCCAATATGTAAAGCCCTGCAGATACACAGACATCTGCTTTATATTCACAGATATTCACATCCGCGGATGCGGATATCCTTGAGTTATTTTTGCGGATCGGATATGGATACAAATTTTGTATCTGTGCACGGCTCTACCAATATGTCCTGTGATTTTTTTTTTTCAGTGTAGTTTAAATGAGACAAATAACTTAAACATCTGCATTGTTTAAACTACGAGAAATTCCAGCCTGGCAAAACCTTACACAGCCTGAGAGGTCAAGATATGTTCCTTTGGTTGTTTAAATGTTGGGAGACATCTAGCTCAGACTTAATAAATGTCAGACCAGTAGTCTGTGTACTGGAACTAAAGAAAACACAAAATAAGGGGATTAATGGTCTGGAATTTTGTGTAGCTCCTTCCTCATTTCAGTTTCTGGTGTGGTTAATCAAAGACCGCTTTTGGAAGGAGGTCAAATGACCTTGACTGTGGTGTTAGAAACCTGATGTAGGAATGTTTGGAACCATGCTGCACCTCTTCTTGTCTTTGTCAGTGATGTTGCTATAGGAGCATAATTGTGAAAACATGACAAAAACAAACTAGGGAAGAACGTGTGGAAAAAGTAAGGTATTTAAAAAGGCAAACTCCATATGCCTCTATTCAGTGTTTCCCATTTGTGGCAACTCTTCTATTTCTAATCAACCAGGGGAAAGTACTTGATGCTCTAGCTATAGTAGCATCCATGTTCCTTTTTGCTCATAAGTAAAACTAATTCATTATGCCAAGGGCAGGTAGTTTGATTCTCTACCACTGTAGAAAAGAAAAACACTTTATTCCATACATTGTTGCCCAATTGATTGGGTTTAGATAAACATTTTCACAATTTCATTCAAACACCCCATAGTTGGTTAGGAAGTCTTTTCAGAATATATTCAGTATTATGTCAATATTCAGTATTATGTCAATATACTAGGTATTTTCTAACGTTGAAGACTATTAAATAATTTTCATCTATAATCTATCTCAATGAAGTACAGGATGCAAATCACTGTGGCATCTAGGTGCTAATGATACTGGCCCATGCTAAAAATGTTAAGTAAGACCTTATATTTCTAGGACAGTAAAACATAACATGTTATTTGAAATCAGAATTGGCTTGAGGCCACCAGTAACTAATGTGCTTTAATGGGCACAGAAATGTGTGTAGTGAAGTCTGTGTGTGTGTATACACAGTGAAAGAGAGTGCCTAATCTTGCAGTTTATGCAGGCAACATTTCTGTTGACATTAGTGAGAATTTTGCCTGAGTAAAGATTGCAACATAGGGGCTCAGAATAAGCAAAGTGAGGGTCAGAAGAAAAAAGGGTTAAAAATTGGAAATCACATATCTGAGTATAGAATAATTTCATGTTGTGTGGAAATTGAAATCTTTTTTGCTTGTTTAATAGCTAAATAGATATGATTTTTTAAAACTGTAGCTACAGTGGTCATTCTGTGTGCCGATAAACAACACTAATCCATTATGCTAAGGACAGTCAGTTTCATTCTGCAGAGCACTGCAGAGAAAAAGCAACACATATAGCAGCGTGGCTGCACTTGTACATTTTGCCTGATGGATTTGGTTTGGATGCACATTATCACAATCACGTTTTATCCACCAGCTCTTCAGTTTTATTCATGATATGTTGGGCTTTTTAATAACAAGAAGAATATCTCAGAATTATGAATTAATATATGTAAATTAAGACCATAAAACATTTTAAAGATACATGAACATTAACAGGATTTGAAATTGGAGGTAGCTTGAGGCCACTGTTATAACTAACAGGCCATTTAAAAATTATTAGCATCAGGCCCAGTGGACCAGTAGTAAAGTACAGCTGCATTTGCCGTACAAAATCTAAGCTAGCGGCCTCTAGACCTTGAGTTTTACTCCAGTGATCACAGCTGTGAGCTATGCTGAACTAATTCAGCTTTTTTTTCCTGCACATGCCAGCATAAAAACAACTAGCCTTACATAATGCCTGAGGCAAAATTTACAATATTTTGTTATTTGTAAAGCAGTCTTTACAGCAAAATAATTTTAAGCAGTTTTGAGTGTATCAGAAACGATGTGTTCGTACATTATTTACACCAGGGTGTTAAATGTTTTATTTATTAAATCAAAGCACTTTTTGCAGACAAAGATGGAGATGGAAAGAGAAATATGTATAGTGCAGACAGTTCACTTTTATGATTGCTTTATTGAAGAGAGGAAAGGATTTTGATGTTATAAAAAAGCAGAGGTTTAATTTGAGTGAATAACATGCTACTCTACTTGAGCAGTGAAGAGAATATTAGATAAAATGAAGATCATTAAAAGCACCCCCGGTAACTACAGTATAGTGCAGTATTTCATAATAAGAAACTTCATTTCAATCTGCCTCAGTTACCCCAGCCCTCACAATACACCCTTATTTGGACCATTCATGGAAGGCAGCAGAGGTGCTAGCCAACCAATCACAGCTCTTCTCTTATCTTTGCCCTCTCTTAAAAAAAAAAAATACCACCACCAAAGTTCTCAGCACTCTGTGGGTCCCAAATATAGACACACCCTTTCAAGGTGCCTTTCAATATAAGGCCCCAATCCCATAAAAAGTTACTTGTGTAAAGTTCCCTAAGCAGGCATTCCTTTAATCTCAGTGATCTTACTCACATGAGTAAAGTTTATATAAATGAATATGTTTGCAGGATCCAGGCCTAAAATCTTGACAAAAAGCAAACAAGATGTGCTGGGAAATCCAGAGGCAGGAATTAATATAATATGCATTTGCAATCTTAAAACAGGCAAGAAAAGAGATAGCAGGTAGGAAGAAGTGGAGCAGCAAATGTACAGCTGTGTAGGCAAATATTAGGTATGTAAATTTTTCCAAGTAACTCCTCAAGCAAGTCAGTGTCACTTAACTCGTTTTGAATAACTTCTATTTTTTTGTTGTTTCATTTTACAAGTTACTGTTTTCATGAACTCACAACTGGTGAGTGTCACAGAAGAAGCGATGCAAGCAGCACATTGTCCCAGGGGCCAGCAAGGAACTGTACCATCTGCCTAGCCATGTGGTAGCAGAGAATGATGAAGGGATAGTTTCTGGGGCAACAGTTTATTGTTTATATGAAGGGCTTGGTTTATGACTTTGTGCTAACATGTTGCTTTTTCATTTTTTCTGTAATGGTTGACATTTTGCAGTCACAGTTCTATGTCCAGGTGCTTTCCCACCTTATTGTATTTCAAATATGCAACTTCCAATGGTGTGAATGAGCATAGCTCCGAGAGAGGTACATTCTAAACCAGTGGTGGGCAACCTGCAGTCCATCAGGATAAGCTGATTGTGGGCTATGAGACATTTTGCAGACATTGACCGTCTGCAGGCACGGCCCCCCCGCAGCTCCCAGTGGCCTCGGTTTGCCGTTCCTGGCCAATGGGTGCTGCAGGAAACCCACCGCTGTTCTAAACCATTTCAGACTATCAGAGTGGTGTGTTTGTCTGCCAATCTGGTTGATTGGGAAATGGGGAAATTTGAATAATCCAGGACAAGAAATTATGTTCTCTACCTTACTCATCTGGACCATGTGTATTTATTATTTCTATTGTGGTGACACTTAAGAGCCCCAGTCATGGACCAGGACCCCCTTGTGCTAGGTGCTGTACAAACACAGAGCAAAAAGATTCCCCAGAGAGCTTACAGTCTAATTATGTCTCACAAATCAATGTTTTGTGCATGGCTGGGTATGTTTATGATTATGACAACATAATAGCATATTCTCTGCCTGTGGCACAAGCAATTTGATTAGTTTTAAGAGAGAGCTGGACAAATCTGAGTGCAATTTTCTGACGGGGTTATTTGTAATGTTAGGAGGCAGGGCTCAACAGCCTAAGGGCTCACTTCCTGCTTGTCATATGTTCCTAAAAGCTCCTGTTTCAGGGATTCAGCTGGTTACCTGCCAGGGTCAGGAAGGGATTTCATATACACACCTCCTATGTATTCTGAGTGGGTTTTTCTTAATCTCCTTCTGAAGCATCAGGGATGGCCATGGCTGGAGATGGAATGTTGGCCAGGGAGGGCCAGGGCCCTCCAATGACACAGAGCATGCTCTCTCTTAGGTGTTTGGCTGTCTGGTTCTTGCTCCCATGCTCAGCGTCTCCCTGATTGCTATGTGTGGGGTCATGAAGGAATTTTCTTCCAGGTCACATTGGCAGTGCCCTTGGAGATTTTTGCCTTCCTCGGCAGCATCTCAATCCTTTCCCTGCCATTCTTGGGCATTGGTGTACCTTGGCCTGCCTATTCTCTGCCTGTGGCGCATAATAGTCTATTCTCCTGTTGGCTATAATATTTTGGTCTAGTTTTGGTTGTTGGATTCAGTGTGTGGGTGCTGTGTCCTGTGACATACAGGAGGTCAGATGATCTGGTGGTCCCTTCTGACCAAAAACTCTGACTCTAACTTTCCCATCCGCACTGGTCAGACTTTCAACAGCACCTACATTTCAAAGTTGTCCTTTGCTTTTGTGTTGTGATGCATTCAAGTAATAGTTACGTCTTAGTCAAAATTTCAAACTTGATTTATTTTTAAAGAACCAAAAATAAAAATACATCTGAGCTAACGCCTATCCAGTTTTGCAATGGAAATTTGTCTGTGTTTGAAATAAACCCGTTAGGTTTCCAGTACCAGTTGGACTCATGGTAACTTGAGGTAGGTGGAAAATGAAGGAAAAAATTGAAAGAGTTATTCTTAATCCTCATTTCAAGGGGAGGAGACTCCTGAAAAGGCATGCTCCACACAGGTTCTTTGACTCTGAAACCTGCACCCCAAGTCAGTGAATTAGAGCCTGAAGTCATTAACTTTGTGGGTACGCTGCACAAATTCTTTCCCCTCAGTCTTTTGAAAAGCAAGCGGATTGAGGGTTAGTAGCAGTGGGAGAGGATGGTCGTTATTCTACTTTGGGTGTAAGCTGTCTTCACTCTGCCTCATCTTGGTTGGGTAGTTCATTTGTTATGCATTCTGAATTGTATTTCTATTTGTAATGTTTAATTACTGTGTGGGACCTAGAGCTATGGAGAGAGGTCTTGTGTAGAAAAAGAAAAAACAAATGATTATTTTCCCCAGGTATGAAGATACGGTTTGGTGACAAAAAGGGAAACCAGTCAGAGGTACAGCTCCAGTATGGCATGCTGATAATTTCATTTTAGCATCTCGAGGCTGTCTTATGCTTGGTTCCCATTGGCACAATTGTGGGAGGCTCTGCTACCTTAAAGAGCAGAGAACAAATCTAAAGGCACAGGTGGGGGGGGGGGTAGGAGGGAAATGATAGCACAGACCTTAAGCCCTTGTCTTTTGGTCCTCCACAAAGTGCAATTCCCTGATGTTGTTTTGACATGATGTGTCCATAGTAAGTGGAGTCTACATGTCTGAAGAATCCCTTAGCTATGATCATTGCATTATCTTGGGAAAATAGACAAGCTGCAAAATGTGGGGGGAAGTCAGTGAAGCTAGATCATTGGAACAACTGAGTCTACAGAATGGAATAATAATTCAACATAGTGGAAAGAGAGAAAATATCTGAGTGATGTCTAAACTAACTAAAACCCAGGAGAGAAAAAAAAGTATCCTAGTGAACTAAGGCCTGGAAAAACAGGACAGACCCAGACATTTAGATATGCTTTTCTTCCATTAAATAAAGACTAAACAAGCCATCTACACTCAAGGGAGGACTTGAGTTCTAAATAAAATTATTTTAAAAACCCAAGACGCTGGAGGATTCCTGCCAAATGGGCCAGTAACTGGTCATAAAGATACTTATACTGATACTTGGAATAAATACTTTTATAGTTCAACTTCAAGACTCTTTACAAACACTAACACCTCTGTGAGGTAGTTAAGCATTATAATCTCTGATTTACAGATGGGAAGCAGAGAAGCTAAGTGACTTGTCCATAGCTAGAGGAAATTGATGTGAGAGCTAGGATAAGAATTTAGGAATCACTGGCTCCTAACCTTGTACTTAGACAATCCGTATCTCTAACAATACTATTTTCAACTTTACTCTGGTCATGTCTAACATACGGAAAGGAATTCTAAAAGCAAAGAAAACAATGAGGTCACACACGTATGATGATGGAATTGCACAAATATAACTGGGAGAATAGTTTAGCTTTATTACTGGTGGTGATGTACAAGAAGGAAAGAATCCATCTTAATGCTAAGATTCCAAATTTGCAGCGCCAGCTGTAAAAATAAACAACCTGCCCCCCATATTTTTACTAGATAAAATTTGGGATGCAAATAATTGACACAAAAAGCATGCAATGCTGTTATTAGTGTCACTTTTCAGAATACAGTCACACTTTATAAATTAAAAACAGACAAGTAAAATACAACATATCATTACATTCCAACTAGCACATTTTTTTTAAATAACTCTGATCAGTGATAACTGCAACCTTTCAATAAGTTTTACTGTGTAGGAGCTCTGAACAATTTTATGTATGACTTCTTTGATGTTTTCTCAAATGAGTCCTCCAAATCATGCAATAAACACAATGACTGAACTAGCACGACCTAATTAGAAAACATTGGGCCAAACTGAGCAGTTTTTATTCAGCCCTTCCTCAGGAAAAATTCCCTGGCTGAAATCCTGGCCCCAGCCAAGTCAAGGGGAGTTTTGCCATTGAAGTCAGCTGAGCCAAGATTTCACACCCTGATTTCAATGGGACCCTTTCCTCAGTAACAGAAGTCTGCAGGATTTGGTTATTTGCAAGTTATTTATCCAAGCCACTGAATATAGTAGGTAAAAAAAGTATCATCACTATTGGCATTAGTCAAATTTCATAGTTTTCTAGAAGTCTTGAAGTCTCCTCTCTCCCATGAACTACTTTTCTGCCAAGAAGCGCCATGCATGCATCCATCCTTTGGCAGTTGTGTAAAGTTATAGGTTACCCAGTGAGGTTAAAAATAGGAGTCTGGAATAGTGATGTTCCTGTGTGCCGATGGTTTTTTTTACATACATTATTAAAGCTGAAAGCGTTTCACTCCTTTCACCTTTGTGACCCCGCATTTTGTGTAATTCATCTTGTACCATGATTCTTTTATTTGTAATTTGGAACACAGATAACTGGGTTGGTAATTGGGGCAAGGACCATCTTTTTGTTCTTTGTACATCACCTAGCGCAGTGGGATCCTTGGCTATGACTTGGGCTTCTAGGTGCTACTACAAGACAAATAATTAATAATATACTTAAGAAAATCATTTGCACATAGGAACATTTTCCACTTCATGTGTTTTAATCCCTGAAATTCCCTGTTGCTTTTAGAATACTTGTGGTGGGTTTTGTACCTCGTCAACCCCTTAAGTCGGGGAAGGGGGGGGAGGAGGGCGAGAGGTAACCCCACCTCTCTATAGCAGTTTTTACCACCCCTCCCCGGCAGTCAGTACAGTGTGGCCCAATGGCCAGGGTCCGTATACTGCCTCTCCCCGAGTGGGGTAATGCAGCCTAGCAGTCGGAGTCCATGCTGCCCCTTTTGGAGGCAAAACAGGGGATCAGGTAACTGGGGGCCATCAAAAGGGGCAGCAGCCCTTGGTAGGGGGGCCTGGGCCCACCCAACTCCACCGGGCCCCAACCCAGGGCCCTGCAAGTGGCGGAGCAGTCCCCCACGGGGTCAGCAGGGAATCCTCACGAAACAAGCCGACCTCATCATGGTGGCAGGTACCATGCCCCTACCTTTCCTGGGTCACTTCCGACTGGTTCTCTGGCAGCAGTAGTCCATATGGCATCGGGATCTCCACTTTCCCCAGCACCAGCCCTGATAGCTGCAGGCCTCTGGTCCAGGTTCCTGGCTCTTCAGCCCTATTAGGTAAGGGCTGTAGCGGCTCCTAGGCAAGAGCCTCTGCTGAGCATCCTTCCTCCTCAGCAGCCAGCCCTGACTGAGCAGCTCTGCAGGCTTTTATACCTGACTTCCAGTTGGAGCATGCCCAGCAGAGCCTCAGGGGTGGGACTTCCTCTGCTAGGAGGGAAGGATTAACCCCCTCAGTACCAGTGTGGGACCGATCCACCCCGTCACAATACTCTTCATTTTGGGATTTATTCACAACAGCCCTATGTCCTTTTATTGCCAGCAGCTGCTTTGGTCTCCCAATTAAAATAATAGAACAGGATGCAGTAGGAAGAAAAAAGAGTTCTGCTTTTATATCTTGTTGGGTACAGTAATATTTTTCCCTTCAGGTCAAGAATCCTTCCCCACCACTGTTTTCCTCTCTCCCCACTAGCCTAATTCTTTCACAGCTACAGTGTCATCATATAGTTTTGTGACATCATAATTAATTGCCGCGGAGGAGAAATTAGACTCCAAACTCTTTCAGTCATTTAATTAGATACATTTCTTGCAAGTCAGCAATCATGGGAAAGGAAATGCAGAAAAAGTACTTGACATTTAAATGTCAGTTTAATCAAATTATACAGTTTTCTAAAATGTGATCAAGTGTAACTGGCTGTAAATTTAAATTGTTTAAATTATTTGATAATGCCCAACATATAATACTTAGTCCTGCCATCAGTGCAGGGGACTGGACTATATACCTCTCAAGGTCCCTTCCAGTTCTATGATTTTATATAAGATTGGAGTCTTTTAATGTGCTTTTCTAACCTACATTGTCTGGAGGATGATCGTTGACTTTACTGGTCTTTCAACAGGGATCCATTGATCCATTCCTCATTAACAAGAACAGATTTCTTTTAGCATTTTTGTTTTTCAAAACAAAAGCAAAGGAACATCTCTATTTTTACCATTGAAAATAGAAAACTTTTCCCCAAATTCTGTTCTGCCTGCCTACGCTGAATGAGATTAAGAATAGATGTTACTGTAAAATCAAAATATTTTCATTGACATTAGTTTGGGTTCTAAATACCTGTGAATCATATACAATTTAAAAAGAAGTAAATCATGTTAGAATCCTAGAATCATAGAATATCAGGGTTGGAAGGGACCTCAGGAGGTCATCTAGTCCAACCCCCTGTTCAAAGCAGGACTAATCCCCAACTAAATCATCCCAGCCAGGGCTTTGTCAAGCCTGACCTTAAAAACCTCTAAGGAAGGAGATTCCATCACCTCCCTAGGTAACCCATTCCAGTGCTTCACCACCCTCCTAGTGAAAAAGTTTTTCCTAATACCTAAATCTAAACCTCCCGCACTGAAACTTGAGACCATTACTCCTCGTTCTGTCATCTGGTATCACTGAGAACAGTCTAGATCCATCCTCTTTGGAACCCCCCTTCAGGTAGTTGAAAGCAGCTATCAAATACCCCCTCATTCTTCTCTTCTGCAGAATAAACAATCCCAGTTCCCTCATCCTCTCCTCATAACTCATGTGCTCCCTAATCATTTTTGTTGCCCTCCACTGGACTCTTTCCAATTTTTCCACATCCTTCTTGTAGTGTGGGGCCCAAAACTGGGCACAGTACTCCAGATGAGGCCTAACCAATATCGAATAGAGGGGAAAGATCACGTCCCTCGATCAGCTGGCAATGCCTCTACTTATACAGCCCAAAATGCTGTTAGCCTTTTTGGCAACAGGGGCACATTGTTGACTCATATTCAGCTTCTTGTGCACTGTAACCCCTAAGTCCTTCTCTGCAGAACTGCTGCCTAGCCATTCGGTCCCTAGTCTGTAGCAGTGCATGGGATTCTTCCTTCCTAAGTGCAGGACTCTGCACTTGTACATGTTGAACCTAAGCAGATTTCCTATGGCCCAATCCTCCAATTTGTCTAGGTCCCTCTGTATCCTATCCCTACCCTCCAGCATATCTACCACTCCTCCCAGTTTAGTGTCATCTGCAAACTTACTGAGGGTGCAGTCCACACCATCCTCCAGATCATTAATGAAGATATTGAACAAAACCAGCCCCAGGACTGACCCTTGGGGCACTCCGCTCGATACCGGCTGCCAGCTAGACATGAAGCCATTGATCACTACCTGTTGAGCCCAACGAGCTAGCCATCTTTCTGTCCACCTTATAGTCCATTAATGCAGCCCATACTTCTTTAACGTGCCAGCAAGAATACTGTGGGAGACCAAATCAAAAGCTTTGCTAAAGTCAAGGAATAACACGTCCACTGCTTTCCCCTCATCCACAGAGCCAGTTATCTCATCATAGAAGGCAATTAGGTTAGTCAGGCATGACTTGCCCTTGGTGAATCCATGCTGACTGATCACTTTCCTCTCCTCTAAGTGCTTCAGAATTGATTCCTTGAGGACCTGCTCCATGATTTTTCCGGGGACTGAGGTGAGGCTGACAGGCCTGTAGTTCCCCGGATCCTCCTCCTTCCCTTTTTAAAAAATGGGCTCTACATTAGCCTTTTTCCAGTCATCCGGGAACTCCCCCGATCACCATGAGTTTTCAAAGATAATGGCCAATGGCTCTGCAATCATTTCCGCCAACTCCTTTAGCACCCTCGGATGCAGCGCATCCAGCCCCATGGACTTGTGCTCATCCAGCTTTTCTAAATAGTCCTGAACTACTTCTTTCTCCATAGAGGGCTGGTCACCTCCTCCCCATGCTGTGCTGCCCAGTGCAGAAGTCTGGGAGCTGACCTTGTTCATGAAGACAGAGGCAAAAAAAGCATTGAGTACATGAGCTTTTTCCACATCTTCTGTCACTGTCTTGATATTGTGACATGGAAATTCACAGATTATATTAAATTGGCAGGAACTGTAAATACCAGTGAGTTCAGAGGAATATTAAAAAGGGATCGAGAGAAATTAAAAACTTGATTAGAAAATAACAATGTGATTCAGCTTGGAAAACTGCAAGCTCCAAATGTTTGCGGGGAGGGAGAAAGCTGGAGAGCAGTAACGCTGAAAAAATGTAGAGGTGATAATGGACAGCGAATTAAACATGAATTTGCCGGGAAATGTAGCAGAGAAAACAAAAGTGCAATTTTAGTGTTCATGTACATAGGCATCACGGGACAAGGTGAAATTAGTGTCTCTGTATACAGTACCTGGAATATTGTTTTCAGATCTTGTCTCAGAGAGACACTTACAAATTGCAGGGAGTTCAGATAAGAGCCACAAAAATGTTTAGGGGGCTGCAAGATATTGAGTGAAGATAAAAGATGAAGGCCCTCATCCAGCAAAACCGTTAAACTAGGGCTGTCAATTAATCACGGTTAACTCATGTGATTAACTCAAAAAAATTAATCGCAATTTAAAAAATCAATTGCAATTAATCTCAGTTTTAATCTCACTGTTAAACAATAGAATACCAATTGAAAGTTATTAAATATTTTGTATGATTTCTCTACATTTTCATATATATAATGTACTCTGTGTTGTAATTGAAATCAATGCACACTATTTTTGATTACAAATATTTGCGCTGTAAAAATGATAAACAAAAGAAATACAGTTTTTCAATTCACCTAATACAAGTATTGTAGTGCAATCTCTTTGTCGTGAAAGTGCAACTTACAAATGTAGATTTTATTTTGTTACATAATCGCACTCAAAAACAAAACAATGTAAAACGTCAGAGCGTACAAGTCCACTCAGTCCTACATCTTGTTCAGCCAATCGCTAAGACAAACACATTTGTTTACATTTACAGGAGATAATGCTGCCCTCTTTTTCTGGTGACCTTGTAAATAAGGTGAGAACAGGCATTTGAATGGCACTTTTGTAGCCGGCATTTCAAGGTATTTACGTGCCAGATATGCTAAATGTTCATATGCCCCTTTATGCTTCGGCCACCATTCCAGAGGACATACTTCCATGCTGATGATGCTCGTTAATTAAATTTGTGACTGAACTCCTTGGGGGAGAATTGTATTTCCCCTGTTCTGTTTTACCCGCATTTTGCCATATATTTCATGTTATAACAGTCTCGGATGATGACCCATCACATGTTGTTCATTTTAAGAACACTTTCACTGCAGATTTGACAAAATGCTAAGGAGGTACCAATGTGAGATTTCTAAAGATAGCTACAGCACTCGACCCAAGGTTTAAGAATCTGAAGTGCCTTCCAAAATCTGAGAGGTGTGGATCATGCTTTCAGCAGTCCTAAAAGAGCAACACTCCGATGCAGAAACTACAGAACCTGAACCACTAAAAAAGAAAATCAACCTTCTGCTGGTAGAATTTGATTCAGATGATGAAAATGAACATGCATTGGTCTGCACGCTTTGGATTGTTATCGAACGGAACCCGTCGTCGTCATGGACGTATGTCCGCTGGAATGGTGATTGAAGCATGAAGGGACATATCAATCTTTAGCGCATCTGGCACATACATATCTTGTGCCACCGCCTACAATGGTGCCATGAGAACGCCTGTTCTCACTTTCAGGTGACATTGTAAACAAGAAGCAGGCAGCATTATCTGTTGCAAATGTAAACAAACTTGTTTGTCTGAGCGATTGGCTGAACAAGAAGTAGGACTGAGTGGACTTGCAGGTGCTAAAATTTGACATTGTTTTATTTTTGAATGTAGTTTTTCTGTACATAATTCTACATTTGTAAGTTCAACTTTCATGATAAAGAGATTCCACTACAATACTTATATGAGGTGAATTGAAAAATACTATTTCTTTTGGGGTTTTTTTTAGTGCAAATACTTGTAATCAAAAATAAATATAAAGTGAGCACTGTACACTTTGTATTCTGTGTTGTAATTGAAATAAATATATTTGAAAATGTAGAAAACATCAAAAATATTTAAATAAATTATATTATATTATTGTTTAACAGTGTGATTAATCCTGCAATTTATCACAATTATTTTTTAAACGCGTGATTAATCACAATTAATTTTTAATAGCTTGACAGCCTATCTTAAACACATGCTTAACTTCAAGTATATGAGTGCTCCCTTTGAAATCCATCTCTGGATGAATCAGGTCCCAGCAGCCTACAAGTATTTGAACGTAACCACAAAGGAGCGAGGAAAGTTATACAGTGATATCAGTAGGGGTAATCAAGGGAATATAACTGAATAAGAATTTAGGCTGAATATTAGAGGAATCTTTCCAACAGCAAGACCTATTAGGCAGTGCAGTAGTGATTAAAGGAGGAAAGTGGTAGAAATTCCAGCTCTAGAACACATTAACCCTAGATTGGATGAAACAATAATGCACAGCAGAGAACAATCCTGCAGCTGAATGGTGTAAGTCTGTAAACCTGTGTGCAAACTCACCGGCTTGGGAAGGCAAAAATAAAATCCCAGCTACTGGTCAGTTGGTCCTCCTGCTCTCAAAACTTTCACTAAATTTAGTAAGTTCCAGTCAATGGTAGTTTTGTCTGGCAGAAGAACTGCAGCATTCCCATAATCATGACTCCCCAAATACAGAGAAATTGCTGGGGATTTTTTTTTAATTATAAGTAGTTTTTTCTTTGACTAAGAAAAGCCTGTGATTAAGTTGCTATGTTTAAAATGCTATTTTATGAGAATCAACTGCAGAGTTCATAAGCAGCCCTCCTACTTTAAATAGCACTGATGTTTTGAAAGCGGGGAAAAAAGTGAAAAGAGCCTATTTTCTCCCTTTTCAAGATAAAAGGAAACAGGAAAGCTGACTTTGTAGAGAATTGGACCATTAAAGAATTACTTCTTAAAACAAAATACAGACTTCTCTTTGTTCTGTTTCATTAAAAAAACGGGATGTGGAGGCAGATTTTATAAAAGCTTGCACTCTTTTTGTCAGAAGCAAATGCTGCAGAGAAATGCTGTTAATTTTTCTTGTTGTTGTTCCCTGAACTTTGAATATAGATTGAAGGAAATGACATGTCACACAATGAAATAGATCAGTTCTGAGAGCTAAGTCCAAGTTCTCATGACACCTAATACACATAAACCGTCAAACTAATTGCATCTCAAGATTTGTCCTGTGTTCATGGTGAACCTTGGTCATGCAGTTTTGATGTTTTTACTCAGCGTGGGAGTTGAGAGAGTACTCATCGTTTTGTAAGAGTTCAGAGCACTACAGGTCCTAAATTAGCACTATACTTTTGGGATGAAATCTTGGCTCTGTTGAAGTCAACGGGAGTTTTGCCATTGACTTCAGTGGGACCAGTATTTCACCTCTGGTCTGCAGTAAAATTTGTGTATAGTCTTTTATGCCTGTTTAGGTTCCAATGCTGCAAGTATTCACCACAGAGTTCTGAAGGACCTCAAATATGAAATTGCAAAACGACTAACTGTGGTGCATAACCTCTCACTTAAATCAGCCTCTGAACCAGAGGACTGGAGGGGCAGATAATGTAACACCATTTAAAAAAAAAAAAAAAAAACTTCAGAGGTGATCCTGGCAATTGCAGGCCAAAAAGTCTAACTTCAGTACTGGGCAAATTGGTAGAAATTATAGTAAAGGACAGAATTATCAGACACATAGATAAACACGGTATGTTGGGGAAGAGACAACACAGCTTTTGTAAAGGGAACTCATGCCTCACCAATCTATTAGAATTCTCTGAAGGTGTCAACAACATGTGGACAAGGGTGATCCAGATGACATAGTGTACTTGGACTTTCAGAAATCCTTTTGACAAGGTCCCTCACCGAAGGCTGTTAAGCAAAGTAAGCAGTTATGGAATGAGAAGGAAGATCCTCTCATGGATCAGTGACTGCTTAAAATATTGGAAACAAAGGGTAGGAATAAATGGTCTGTTTTCACAGTGGATATAGGCTTAATAATGGGGTCCCCAGGGATCTGTATGGGACACGTGTACTGTTCAACATTCATAAATGATCTGGAAAGGGGGGTTAACAGTGACATGGCAAAATTTGCAGATAATACAAAATTACTCAAGATAGTTAAGTCCAAAGCTGACTGTGAAGACTTACAAGGGATCTCACAAAATCGTACAAGGGATCTCACAAAAATCCCACTGGTGACTGGGTGACAAAATGGCATATGAAATTCAATGTTGATAAATGCAAAATAGTGCACATTGGAAAACATAATCCCAACTGTACATACAAAATGATGATGGGCTATAAATTAACATTTACCACTCAAGAAAGAAATCTTGGAGTCATTGGGGATAGTTCTCTAAAAACATCCACGCAATTAGCAACGGCTGTCAAAAAGCTAGCAATGTTAAGAACCATTATGAAAAGGTAGATAATAACACCTAAAATATCATAATGTCACTGTGTAAATCCATGGTATACCCACACCTTGAATACTACACGCAGTTCTGGTCGCTCCATCTCCAAAAAAGATATCTTCGAATTGGAAAAGGTGCAGAGAAGGCTAACAAAAATGATTAAGGGTATGGAACAGTTTCCATACAAGGACAGAACAAAAACACTGGGGATGTTCAGATTAGAAAAGAGATGACTAAAAGGTATCAGAGTAGCAGCCATGTTAGTCTGTATCTGCAAAAAGAACAGGAGTACTTGTGGCACTTTTGTTAGTCTCTAAGGTGCCACAAGTACTCCTGTTCTTTTTATGACTAAAAGGGTATATGTTAGAGGTCTATAAAATCAGAGATGGTGTGAGAAAGCGAATAGGGAAGTGTTATCTGAAGAGGTAAAGAGAAGAACAAGAGGTCACCTAATGAAATTAATAGGCAGCAGGTTTAAACAAACAAAAGGAAGTACTTCTTCACATAAAGCACAATCTGTGGAGCTTGTTGCCATGGGAATGTTGTGAAGGCCAAAAGTATAACGAGGCTCAGAAAAGACTTAGAGAAGTTCATGGAAGATAGGTCCATCATTAACCAAGATGGTCATAGACACAACCCGATGTTCTGGGTGTTCCTAAACCTCCAACTGCCTGAAACTAGGCCTGGACAACAGTGGATGGATCATTCAATAATTGCCCTGTTCTGTTCATTCCCTCTGAAGCATATGGCCACTGTCAGAAGATAGGGTACTAGGCTAGCTGGAACATTGGTCTGAACCATTGTGGCCATTCTTAGGTTATAAAAAGATGCAAGTGGATCCTGAGCCCTGAAGGAGTCCCATTTTCTTCACTGGGGCTCTGGGTATGTCCCAGAGGGGGTTGATTTATTGTGTCTAGTCTGGATGCGATAAATTGACCCCCAAGAACTCTCCCGTCGACTCCAGTACTCCACTGCCGCGAGAGGCACAGGCAGAGTCGGCGGGGGAGTGGCAGCAGTCAACTCACCACAGTGAAAACACCGCAGTGAGTAAGACTAAGGACGTCGACTTCAGCTACGTTATTCACGTAGCTGAAGTTGCGTAACTTAGATCGATTTCCCCCCCTTTCCGCCTCCCCCAGTGTAGACCAGGCCTCTGTGTGGACAGAAGAGTCCACCTCTGTTTTAACTTTCATTACAAACTCCATTGAATTAGAAAAGCCTTAAGGGTGAGGCCCCGTGATCTAATATTTTGGTCAGTTTTCAAAAATTAGATTAGCCTGTGTACCATGTAAGATATGTTTTTAGTCATGCAGGATATGGCAGATATATGTTGCATGTTTGACTCTCTATGGGAGATCCCCTAACAGAACAAGCTTTTGCAGCATGAGCGAAAGGTGTAAGCACAGAACTGCAATGCAAGGGCACAAAGATAATGGGTTATTTATTGCAGATAGAACTATAAAATACCAAAGAAAAAAATAAAATATTTGTTCAGCATTCAACAAATGTGAATTTCATGAGCAGAGTGGCTCTACCAAGTAGAGGAGCTGAAGCACATCTTAGAGAGAAAGTCGTTCCATCAAGTAATTTTAAAAATAGACTCAGTGGAAAATGTTTCCTTGTGTAAAAGTAGCTCCTTGACTTAAAATTATTTGCAGTTGTACATACAAAATGTTTCTGTTGAAAGGGCTTTAAAGTTGATGCAATTTTCTTCACAGAAATTTTGGAAAATCTAACTTGCTTTCAATTCTTCAGCTGAAAATGTGAGTTGTCAGCACTTGTGATGGCCATTTGTGTCTTGTTGCCTCACCACAAAAAAACCTGCTACACACAGCTGTAGGAGGGGAGAGACATCTGTCTGAGAAGCGCTTAACAGGAGGCCAGTTCCAAAGCCCATTGAAGTCAGTGGAAAAATTCCCATTGATTTCAATGGACTGTGGATCATGTTCAGAATTTTCTCCAGTTTGTTCTGTTGTGAGGGAATGGATTTTGCTCCCTTACCAAGGATGAGCAGGGCTTCAGCCATCCGATCACATCAGTGTCTGCACAAGTGGGAAGGCCCCTCCTTTCCTGTTCCTAGATATCACCCACTATAGACAATTTATTTAAAATTGTCTATATAATTTAGACAAAATACTGTATTACAATGTTCAAATTGATTGTACATTTTTTTCCTGTTAAAATCTAATTTGCAGCTAATTCAATTTCCATTTCTATTCAATATACAATTAATGCATCGTAAGTTTTAACTACTTCATGAATTGTCTTAATAGAAATAGTCTTTCAGAGATAATCCACCAGAATTAGCTGTGGACACTTAATAATTAAAATATGTAACACATTTGTTGCTTGCTTTGCAATATGTTCCCACATCTGCATTTATGTAAATAAAACTGAACTTTCCAAATTACCGTATGATCTAGCACACTAAACTGAGGGTTTCTAAAAGAGTAAGTTTAAATGAGCTGGTAAGCCATTCATGGGGTGAAGTTATAGTTGCATAAGGTGTATTGCTCTGGGTTAAATGTAAAAGATATTCATGTGGATTTTTGAGGCCTAACATTTTGGTGAAAAGAACTGTTGTCAATCCATATACTGATCTTTAAGTAGCACTTCCTAAGGATGCATTCCTGTAACACTTAAGCATATGTTTATCTTAATGTGCATGGGTAGTGCTCTTGACCTGACAGGGACAATTGATGTGCCTAGTTAAACAAATGTTACAAAAAAGAACTAGATAAATTCATGGAGGATAGCTCCATCAATGGCTATTATCCAGGATGGGCAGAGATGGTGTCCCTAGCTCTGTTTGCCAGAAGCTGGGAATGGGCGACAGGGGATGGATCACTTGATGATGAACCTGTTTTGTTCATTCCCTCTGGGGCACGTGGCATTGGCCACTGTTGGAAGACAGGATACTGGGCTAGATGGACCTTTGGTCTGACACAGTATGGCCGTTCTTTTGTTCTGATGTTTAAGTGGGTGTAGGGTCAGGGCTTTCACCACAGAATTATAAGGCATAGTCCACAAAATATTACATTAATGTTAAAAAAACATATGAAGAAGTAGGTTGTTTACCCACGAAAGCTTATGCCCAAATAAATATGTTAATCTTTAAGGTGCCACCAGACTCCCTGTTGTTTTTGAGGATACAGACTAACAGACTATTAATTTATTAATAACAATAATAAATTATATTAATAAATTATATTACAGTAGCACATGCAGTTCCCAACTGAGATAGATGTCTCAGTTTGTTAAACACATACAAACACATAGGAAAAAACTGAACCTACCCTAAACTATTTATAATCTAAATAGACAAGGCAGACAGAGAGTGGGAGATGAAACAGATGTGAAATGACTTGCTTCAGGTCACAAAGTAGGTCAGTGGCAGAGGTGGGAATAGAACCTAGCTCCGATTTCCAACCCAACACCTTATCCACTGAATGAAGTTACATTGTAGGAAGTGAAACTTTGATAGGTCAAATATTTGTTATTCAATTTACTTTTTTGGCAAAGACATCTTAATTTAGCCTCTCCCTGCCCACATTTATCATTATCATTATTGTTTTACTGTATTTTTTTACAGTATTATTATTTATTTATTTATTAGTATTTAGTTGAGGTGGCACCCAAAAAGAGTTTTCCGTGTTCAGAGGAAGATGCATGTCCTATCCTGGAGAATATATAATATAAAAGACAAGGACAAAGGGTGGAGAGAAGGAATTCAGCATAACAGCAAAATGTTCAGGATTATGATAGGCATACATTTTACCAAACACAATCAGTAAACCTGTAAATAAATTAAAAACATCAAATTCCCTTCCTCCATCCCCAATTTACCCATTTCACCTTTCTTCTTGAGCCATTTCAGACCAGGGTACTCTCATCCACAAGGCAGTTCATAAGACATTAGACTAGTCCTCAAGAAGATGTAAGGGCTTCATCTACCCATTTTCTCTGACACCATTTTTCTCTATTATGTTTCTATCCATTTTATATCTATTTAATTGATGGAGGTCCCTCATTAGAGCAGTCTTAGTATAGTGGCTATTTGTTAAATATTAGATTGTAGCAATATATTTTAGGATTAGTTATCCTAAACCAGCCCACAGGCCAAGCATATTTTTGAAGTAATGTGCCAAATTCTTACATGGTATAACTTTGAGGCAAATGGAGTTTAAACCAGGAATGAAATTAGCCCACTTAGCATGTATTCTGTAGCTTCATTGTTCATATATCTGATACCAGAAGCAGAAATCATGTTCCAGAAGGATCCGTTCAATCGGGGTGAAGGGATATGATGACAAAAACAGAGACGTTAGAAAAGAGAAAATGTATGTAGGGCTATCCTATGAAAAATAAACACAAATGTGTTCAGAAATGTTAATAGGGAGCTCTGCAGTATCAAGACAAAACAATTATAAAAATATTGTTTCAAAGAATGTCTTTTTTTTCAAGTTAATGCTCCCATGTGTAGTTAGTGAACCATCCCATGAGTGGTTACTGAAAACCAGTTTCATCCGATATAGAGGTCTTCCAACCCCAAGGGATCAGCCATTTAGCCAGGTCAATATATAACTCAGATCTTACCCATTAACATTATGATGTCAATCCTTTAGTAACTAAAATCTAAAGATTTATTAAGAAAAGAAAAGAAAAAGAGCATTAAAATGGTTAAGGAATCATATACATACAAGTGATTGCAAAGTCCATATATCAGGTTTGTAGCAGTGATGGAATAAACTGGTAGCTTGCAAAAATCTATTTATTTTTATTATTTGTATTGCATTAGCACCTAAAAACCCCAACTAAGACCGGGGGAGGGGAGTAGTGGGGGGAGATCGCTGAGCTGGGCATTATACTTACACATTTGTCTGAGCTTGCAATTCTCCTTTCTGTTTACATGGGTTTTTCAATGGTGAAACTCTATTTTTTACACTCCATTTCTTTCAGTGGAGCTACTTCACATGTACACTAGGAGAATCGGGCCAAATATATACAGCACTGAAGAAAAAATATTTTCAGTGCTGTGGAAATTATTTCAAATACACACACATGCTGGGTTCTGGTGGCTTCTGAAACATAGAAGACAATGAAGGCCGCAAGAATGCTACTACCTAATTCCTGCATACTATCATGAGTATTTGCTCTTTCAATGTCCATGTGAGAAACAAAGATTTGCTTATATAGCACAGAAAAATATCTGAGTATATACTACAGAAAGATGGACTTGATGGTCTAATTGACTGTTCCCTTCTGTAACTTCTGTGGTTCTGGGATATATAACAATGTTAATGATTATGTATAAGTTACAGTACATTGTTGTTGTTTTTTTCTTATAATGCAAGAGTAGGAAATTATTCATTTTGACTGTAATAAATTGCTAGTGAAGAACTATTATCCAGAGAAAGTAGCTGCATAAACTGTTTTCATAGAATCCTAGAAATGTAGGGTTGGAAGGGACCTCATAAGGTCATCAAGTCCAGCCCCCTGTGTTAAGGAAGGACCAAGTAAACCTAGTAGACCAAGTAAACACCATCATTGATAGGTGTTTGTCCAGCATGTTCTTAAAACCTCCAACAATGGGAATTCCACAACCTCCCTGGGAAACCTATTCCAGAATTTATTTCCCCTTATAGTTAGAAAGTTTTTCTTAATATCTAACCTAAATCTCCCTTGCTGCAAATTTAGCCCATTGCTTCATCCTACATTCAGTAGACATGGAAAACAATTGATCAGCATCTTCTTTATAACAGCCCTTAACATATTTGAAGACTGTTGTCAGGTCCTCCCTCAGTCTTCTTGTTTTCAAGATTAAATGTGTCCAGTGTGCTAACCTTTCCTCATAGGTCAGATTTTCTATACCTTTTATTATTTTTGTTGCTCTCCAATTTGTCCACATCTTTCCTAAAGTGTGGTACCCAGAATTGGACACAATACTCAAGCTGAGGCCTCACAAGTACTGAGTAGATCAGGACAATTACCGCTCATGTTTTACATACTACACTCCTGTTAATACACCCAGAATGATATTAGCCTTTATTACAACTGCATCCCATTGCTGACTCATATTCAATTTGTGATGCACTGTAATCCTCAGATCCTCTTCAACAGTACTACCATCTAACTAATTTGTTGACCATTTTGTAGGTGTGCATTTGATTTTTCCTTCCTAAATTCAAAGAGTTTCACTTATCTTTGTTGAATTTCATCTTGTTAAATTCAAACCAGTTCTTTAATTTGTCATGATTGTTTTGAATTTTAATCCTGTCCTCCGAAGTGCTTGCAACTCCTCTCAGCTTGGTGTCATTTCCAAATTTTATGAGCGTGCTATCCACTCTATTATCCAAGTCATTAATGAAAATACTGAATAGTATCCAACCCACCACTGACCCCATGGGATCTCACTAGATATGCCCTCCCAGTTTCACACAGAACCATTGATAACTACTCTATGAGTATGTACACCCATCTTCAACCAGTTGTGCACCCATCTTATAGTAATTTCATCTAGACCTCATTTGCTTTTGAGAATATTATGTGAAACTCTGTCAAGAGCCTTACAAAAATCAATATATATCACATCTACTGCTTCTTCCAATCCAGTAGGCCAGTAATCCTGTCAAAGAAGAAAATTATGTTGGTTTATTATGATTTGTTCTTAACAAATCCATGCTGGCTATTCCTTATAACCAACCTTATTATCCTCTAGGTGCTTACAAAATGATTGATTAATAATTTATTCCAGTATCTTTCCAGGAATCAGTTAGGCTGACTGATCTACAATTCCCCAGGCCCTCTTTGTTCCCCTTTTTTAAATATGTTTGCCCTTTTCCAGTTCTCTGGGACCTCACACATCATCCATAAGTTCTCAAAGATAATTGCTTAAAGTTTCAAGATTGCTTCAGCTAGTTCCTTATGCAACCTAGGAAGAATTTCACCAGGCCCTGCCAACTTAACTTATCTAAATATTCTTTAACCTGCTCTTTCCCTATTTTGGCTTGTGTTCCTTCCCCCTTGTTAATATTTAATTGTATTGAGTAACTGGTCAGCATTATCCTTTTCAGTGAAGACCGAAGCAAAATAGGCATTAAACACCACAGCCTTATTGATGTCATTAGTTATTATCTCTCCTTCCCCACTAACTAGAAGGCATACACTGTTTGTCACCTGCCCCCTTTGAACCTAGCTTAAAGCCCTCCTCATTAGGTTGGTGAGTTGGTGCGCAAAGTTCCTTTTCCCCTTCTTGTTCAGGTGGACACCATCTCTTCCCAGCAAACCACCTTTCTGTAACAACATCCCGTGGTCAAGGAGACCAAAATCCTCCTGTCAGCTTGCACAGCCATGCATTCATCTCAAGGATGCACATATCCCTTCCTGGGTCTTTACCCTCAACCAGGAGGATGGACCAGAATTCAGGACCCCTGAATCCTTCAACTTTGTTCCCAGAGCCCTGTAGTAATTGCTGATCTATTGAGGGTCATATGTGGCAGTACCATTAGTGCCAACATGGAGAAGAAGCATGGGGTAGTGGTTAGAGTGATGGATGAGTCTGGGCAACCTTTCCTTAATATTTTAGATGCTGGCTCCAGACATGCACTATGCCTCCCAGGACATCATGTCAGGTTGGCAGATGGATTCTCTGTCCCTCTCAGAAGGAGTCCCCAACCACCAGCACACTACACCTTCTCCTGTTAGGTGAGGTGGCTATGCACCTCCCAGCCTTGGGTGGCTCCTTCTCCTCAGCCATTGAGATCTGCTCCTCACCTCCTGGTTGCCAGTACAGCATATCTGTTCTTGACCACACAGATGGGGGATTTGGGTGGGGTCAGAGCACTATCTACTGCCTGAGGTGGCCAGCAGCCACTCTATTCCTTGCAGAACAGCCACTCTACTCCTTCCAGAGCAGCCAGTTCTCCTTCCTTCTCTGCTACTGCTGTAGTCAGCTGGCATCCTCCATCCAACAGGGGGGACTATAAGTGCAGGCAGAAGAAGAATTAGCAGTGGTGGCAGGGCAACACACTGTTTTTCTTCCTTTGCGGGTTCTCCCTTGTTGAGTTCCTGCAGATTAAGGAAAGGAAAGAACAACACCACACAACGCTAACTTCCTGCTTTCCTTCACTTGCAAACTCAGCTAGCTAACTCTCAGTGTCCCAGTTGCCTTTATCTCACCAGCCATGTCTCTTCATGTGCATGGATCATTAATGGCCTGATCCAAAGTCTGTTGACTTCAATGGGCTTTGCTTTGGGCCCTGAGAGGGCTTATCAGCAAATCAGAATATGCATTGAACATCATTTGTCTTGTCGTTCAGAGGTTGGCAGAGCGTAGAGAGAGATGATTTGGGGCAAGAGTCTGATGTCCTTACTTATGCTGAGTTAATACCTTTTTCTAGAAGTGAACTAACAAGTCAATGGGAGCATTCATGGAGTAAGTTGCTATTCAGCATATGTAAGGATGAAGCTCTAATGTAGAGAACGGCTCAATTTATGGAAAAGGAGAATAAAAGTCTTAAATTGTTTCAATTTACAATGTTCAAGTTGCATTTTTGGTTACAATGAACTTCTGCTAACAGTGAAATTGATATGATGAAGGGGAAAAAAAGAGAGACTGCCGCAAAGCACAGCCCTCTTTTTCCATTTAAAATAAAATAAATGCTCAGAGTTGCCTAAAGAATTGATATAAATCAGTGAAAAATATAGGTAGAATGGCATGTAGTTTGTAATAACAAGCATATCATTCGCAACGTAAGATACTGCAGATTGACTTTTCCTTTGAATGCAAAATATTAATTTCTTATTTAATTCATACATGCTGTTTTAATTAGCACAAAAAGCCAGAAATAAATTATCATTTATAATCAAGTGCATCCAAAAGGTTTGGTGCTGTTTTGTTTCAAAAACAAATCCATATAAAAATTGAGGTTGCTTACCTATCTTTAAATAGATAAGACCAAATAAATAAGAATTTTCATATATAAATGCTGGGAAATTATAAATATATAATATATATAATGTGTTTGTTTAAAGGTTTTGTTACTAGTTGAAGTGTGTTTTGTTCTGTTGCAGTTTGCTCCCAGTACTCTAGAGGAGTTTTTGCCATTTTTGGACTGTATGATAAGAGATCAGTACATACCTTGACCTCATTCTGCAGCGCCTTGCACATCTCCCTCATCACGCCAAGTTTCCCCACAGAGGGTGAGAGCCAGTTTGTGCTGCAGCTGCGACCATCTTTACGGGGAGCTCTCCTAAGTTTGCTGGATCATTATGAATGGAACCGTTTTGTCTTCCTTTATGACACAGACAGGGGTAAGTAGCAAACCTTTCTTATCACTTTGGTTTGTTTGACTGTTGTGACATCTGTGCATCTTTATAGTGTGTTAAGCATTTTGAAAATAAAATAAAGTCCATTGAACTGAAATCATTTGAGTGGCTCTGCATCTAAAGGAAGAATTCCTCCATCTGTAAGTGCTGAGCACTAAATGTGTATTATGTAATACACTGTACTGAGCCGTAGCTCTAAATTTAAAAGGCAAAAATGTTTTAAGTGATATTAATGTCCCACATACACAGATTGATAAAAAATAATTCAAAATTAAAGCTTCTTTTCTGTCTCCAACTCTACTCATCTGGCAACAAGTTTTGAATTCAGTGACCACAACGTAAATCTGGACTCATCCCCTTTAAGTCATTGGAGTTCCTCTGGATTCACACTGGTAGAACCTGAAATTGGAGCCTGGCCCATTGTGTATCACCATAGGGGAGGACCAGGTAGTGGAGGGTTCATCCAGGGTGACTGTATCCTGCTGTGCTGGGACAGAGGAGGAATGTTGATGTAGCGGGGGCCCCTACACTGGGGGACACACACCTGGGAGAGTACAGAGCAGCATACCATGTCCTCTTCTTTTTCAAGTATCTTTTAAAATCCATCACAGCCCATCCACAATGTAACATCTCCTTATAATTGTACATTGCTTTGAAAGATGGTACCATTTCTAGCAGAATTGCCTATTTATACATAGCTAGAGAATATCACAGGGCACCTTAGAATCTTCCAGAATGATAGATAATTGTAAGTATGCCTACTGTATACTGACACCTCAAGCCTTACTGCCAGCTTGGGGAAGCAAAATGTCATCATCCACAATCCTGGCATTCATCCTGCTAGCAGAGCCCTTCTCCCCCCCCCCCGCCCCCTCCTTTTGTGAGTGGGGCCAGGATTTGGCCCATAGTGACTAGGCGTCTATGTGAGAGGCTGGACTTTTCTCTTTGTGTTATGGGCTTGTCTACATGGGGAAATTGACCAGCATAGCTACAGAGAAATAATTATTCCACTACCACAATGCCTGTCAGTTTACCTAAATAGACAAGCTCTATGTTTTAGTGAATTCTGAGCTTAGTTCTGTATTGCTTGAAACAATAGTTTGGCTTGTAGTTGGGCCAAAATTAATAATACACACCAAGAAGTGGGTTCAAGCTTTTCCATCGTTTATTATTTGGTCTGAATAGATCTGGTGTAACCCACACACCTCTTGGGTGTGGTGTTCTGTCCCATCTAGTAGCACTGAGACCACTTAGAGAGAGAGATAAAATGACTCTGCTCTACAGCCTGAGCTAACAGGCAGTTGGCTTTTTAGCTCATTCTGTAGAGGCTCATGCACTAAGCTCCAGAGATCTCAGGTTTGATCCCGCCTGCTGATGACCGGGGTCTGTCGGCGATACACTGGTATAAAGCTTTTTGCCCTTTTGTGCATCTCAAAAATGAAGTTCTGAGAACTACTGTAGTAAGTGTGGAGTCGTTTAAAATTGTAAGTCTTACTAAATTAAAATCTGTTCTGTGATCCAGGAGCAGTAATAAAGAATCAGACCAAGAAAACAATAGCAGAAAAGTGCAACAATGTTCCATTCAATAAACCAACGACATTACTGAGGCAAAAGTCCACAACCTGAATTCACCCATTTAATCTTTACTTCACATACTTAATTAGATAGACACCATTCTCAAGCACGCAATGTCACACCAAGGTCAGTTTGAGAACATCATTTATAACAATATGCTTAGCAAATTATTCTTAAGGCACTGAGCTCAGCAACTTTGAAATCACCAGTATATTTTTGATATAGAGATGACATATTTGTCTGCTGGCAGAGTGGGGATATGGCTCTGGAGAATCTTCATTAGAACAGCAGATTTGTTTTTTGTTGTTGCTGCTGTTTAATGTAGGAAAAAAAGAAAATGAATCTTTTCATTTGTAGATGTTTTGGTCAGCTGTAGAGAAGATGGCTCTTAAAGATGGCATATTTCCCATAAGAAAATTCAGAAAACCATATTGTTACCAAATTATTTTCACCATCATTTCATAACAGAAGACAAGCTTCATTGAGATAATGATGCAGAGCCAAGATATGACAAAGAACGAGTAAACCTAAAGAGACAGAGATGAATTCTGCTCTCAGTTTCAAAGATGTAAATCTGGAGAAACACCACTAAAGTAAATGGAGTTATGAGGCTTATAATTGGTGTAACAGAGAGCATAATTTGGCTCCATCTCTTTAAGCATAGAGAATTAAATGTAGGTGGGTGGTGTAATTTGGAAGGGGCTACAGCTCTGAAGGGCTGTATGGCAGTGGGAATCAGGCTGGAGCCCCTAAATTTTTATTTGCAGACATTGTTTTTATTATAGTGGTGCAAAATGTATACAACATGGAAAAGAGACTTTGTTCATCCCTGTCCATAGCCCAGCATCCCCTTTCCTCCTTTGTCCTGGGACTGGGTGTTTGAAAATCAGTCTAATAATGGGAAAGTGACTTCACTTTAACTATGGCGCAACAGCTTCTGGTTAATAATACATATAGGTGTTAGTAAATCATTCAATATGGTGTCTCTCAAAATTTTATTTAAGAAAATTCATTCACATTAGCTTGGATAAAAGCACTGTCAAATGGAGCTGAAGGACAATAAACACAAGATTGTGCCCTCAGGCAATCTGTTGAGTTAGGGTGAGTTGGACTGTAAGGAGTGGTCCTAGGTCTGGCCTTATTTAGCATCTTTACTAAAAATCTGAATGAGTTTGAAGACATCATCTTAATGAAAATCAGAACACCACAGCAAATGGGGAGATGTTGCAACCAACCGTTAAGCCAGATATAAACAACATTAAGACATCTAGAGAGATAGAAATACTGAGATGTCAATAACTACCTAGAAACATTTACATTGATATATCTGGAGTAAAATAATCTGAAACAATTACTCATTGGTAGGAGCATAGAGTACATAGAGAATAGAAATGCTTTAAAAGATCTAGTGAACTTGTAACGCATTACTTCAGCCAAAAAAGGCATTGTACCTCTGAACTGAATATTTAGTAGCACAACTCTTCCGAATGTAACACAAGTGGGCCCATACCTAGAATACTGTTAGGTACCCAGATCATTTTTATTATTATTATTATTTTACTAGCAAAAAATTCTACTTTCTTGATGGAATTCAGAGAAGAATGAGAAAAATTATTAGGAAGCTGGAGGTATTGATATATAAGGAAATAATAGGTACATGGCAATTTCCAGAATGGTCCATTCCCATGGTCTGTTTAGTCCAGAAATCTGTCTCTGACAAAGGCCAGGACTAGATGCTTCAGAGGAAGACAGAAGAAACCCAAAGGAGGCATCTGTCTCCCATGTAGGTCTCATTCTAATCACTGATAATTAGCAGTTCCCTTAACTCCTGAAATTTGAGGTTTTATCTCCCTTCCAATATGCTTCTTGTCAGCATTAATTATTAAAACTCTGGGTATTTGTGTTATCTCTATGAACATCCAATCCCTCTTTGACTCTTGCTGAATTCTTGACCTCAATGACACCTTGTGGCAATGAGTTCCACAGTTTAATTACATGTAAAAAGAAAGATTTCCTTTAATCAGTTTTGAATTTGCCACCTTTCGATTTTATTGAATGTCCCCTTGTTCTTATGTTATGAGACAGGGATAAGGGAAGTTTCCTCACTATATTCTGTATATACAGCATATTCCCAATTATCCAGTTAGCATGCAGGCCATGGATATTGTTCAGCTAGTCGGGAGTTTGGATAATCGAGAGGGAAGGAGCGGCAGTTCAGGGAGCCCTCTGCAGCTCCACTCTCATGGCCCTATTCACTCACTTCTGTAACAGCAGGGCTGCCCAGGGCTCCCTGTGCTTCCACTCCTGCCCTCTCAAATAAGTGGGACACACCTTGGGGGAGTAGAAGTGGGACACACCTTGGGGGAGTAGAAAAAGTTCTGAAAGATAACCTGAAGGGGCAAGATTGAAGGAGAGCATGTGAGTTCAAAAGGAGTGGCATGTTACAGATGGATAAACAAATGTATCACCTGTGGTCTTTCAGTCCACTGCCACACACATCATGTACCACAATGTCCAGAAATACACCCACACCGGTTGCATAAATAACTTGCGTTCAATAATATCCTCTCAGACATATTGAACAGAATACCTTCCCCTTCTGCTCAATCCCCATGTCTAAAATAAATGACACCAAATTGTTTTGCTGATGTATTTCTTTCAGACTCTGAAATACTTGTAAGTCATTGATCTAAGATCCATTTGGCGGATCTAATGGGAGGATTTGAATCTGATACATTGTCCCTGGAAGATCCTTAAACCTCGCCAAATTTTCCTGAGGGATTAGAAGCTAAAATCTAAAAAGCGCACCTCAGAATTTATGGATCCAACTCCATCAAGGACACTTTGTTTGCGTTAAGGATCTGCCAGGGACAACATGTCAGATTCATCAGAGACTATTAGCCAAATGCTGCTCTCAATTACACTAACTCAAGGGATTGCACCCATGTAACTAGTGAGAATAATCATTGGTTCGAGATGCTGATATTTTCCATTACTCTAGTTTAGATAAATAGCATTTCTATTTCAAATTGTTAATTCTAATAACTTCAGAACATTTAGTTTTATTGAATCTGGCACGTACGTATAAGTGAGTTGCTACCTCCATATCTATCACATCTGTTTAAAAAGAAATTTGTCAATTGTAACTGTTTACTGTAGTTCAAAAAAGTAGCTAAAATACAGTAAGAAAATCATTTACTTGAAAAACAGAAGAATTGACTGTAGCTTTCTTGTATCCCTGACCCAGTATGTCTAATGTTATTTCTGCATCCTATATGCTACATCCTATATGCAGTGAGAGAGGTATTTTACCATCCTTTGATCCTAAATAAGGAGTTGGGATATCTAGATCAATGTGAGAAAGATGTGTTTTCAATGTACAAAATAAATTCTCTACAAAGAAGGAAATACTACAGGAGAATTGGTGCTGTGATTTATTGACTGGGTACCAGCTGCAGCTTGTTAAATAATCTTTGGGCCAGATTCTGCTCTTTTTTACACTGGAGTACATCTGAACTAATTCCATTGTATAAACCAGTGTAAATCTGAAATAACACAGTTGGCTTCAATGAAGTGACTCTAGAGTTAGACCAATGTAATTATGAGCTTCTCTTCTATGTTTGAGGCTATTCTAGGCTATCACTAAGCTTAGGTCAGGCAGTTGATAGATACAACACCCAGCACTGCAGACATCCAAAGAGGACTTGAAAAGAGTCAAACAAGGAAGCCAGCCACACATCCAAATATGTCTGCTTTAGAAATTTATTTCATTGTGGACATCTGAGTCCTGCAGCTGCTGTACATAGTCTTTTATGTGGCCACAGGTGTTGGCTTCAATACTGGAGCACAGAGTGGTAGAAGACAAAGGCGAGCATAGTAGAGACTGCCAAGTACTAGACATAGTGCCAAGTTAATGCTGAATGTAAAATAAATACTTGTGACTATATGTTTCTAAATGCATTTTTATTTAGAAAAATTCACTTGTCTCTTGGGAAGCATTATCTATTTATGGATAAATGTTCAAAGTTGTTATAAGGTACAATGCCGGCAATTTTTTAAATCAACAAGAGTGCCTAGAAAAGCATGAGCATTTAAACTCAAAACTTCTTAGTTTTATGTACTTCACCTTGATGTATCTTATGCGCACTGTGTTAGCCAAATTCACCCCTGGTGTAATGACTTGTTTGGAAATACAGCAGGAATTAATGTGGATCATTTCAATTTGCTCAAACAGAGGAACAGAGGTATATTTAAGTCATGTCCTTCAGTAATTATGGTTGATTCATATTTTCATATGTATCTATGCAAATATGTTTTTGTTTGCTCTGTTCCACTTTAAAAAAAGATTTCCATGCTTAGATACGTTTAAAGTGACTGAGCGGTGACCACAGTACTACAGATGCTACTTTTGCCTCTGCATTAGTACTTATAGTTAATGGCACCAACAGCTGCTTCTGTTCCCCAACTACAATGAATATTTGAGGGCTCTATTATTTTGCAACTGAAAGGAGAGTTAGCAAGGGGTCTTTTGGTTATAAATAAAAGCTGAAAATCCCTCTTTTGTAGTGCTACCTTTGTGGCCTTTAATATTAATTCACACCTGGACACTGCATGAAGTCCCTTTGTGGCAAAGGACCTACATTTTCTTCCAACGCCACTTCCATCTTGAATGGCAAGCACAGCATTAATTGTGAATTTGTAGATCTAAGTGTGCTGAGTCGCAGTGTGGCACCAAAGAGAGGTGATGTGAAGGAAATTTTCATGTAGTGTTAGCTGTAGTGTATAACTAAATCTATTGGGGGTAGTTGCTGGGTGAGTTGGCCCTTTAAGAGAGATTCAAGTCCAGCTCTGGCCCTGTTCCCAGTATAGCTGAGAACCAAGGCATTTTGGAGTTTGTGGTCCAGAGAGACCATAGGAGCTGGATAAGCTAGGCAGTTATGTATGAGGGAAACTTTGGTAGGAGAATAATTAATTGCAGCATGATATATTCACGAGCAGTAGAGCAGTTTCCTAGGAGCATAGAAGTGTGTATAGGAGGCACAGTTTGGGTAAGGGGGCAGAGAGGTTTTTGGTACACTCCCCACTCCTGCATATCTGTTGGAAGACATCTCTGAACCAGGCACTAAACAACTAGAGTCCATTTCTGTAACCCTGTAAGAGTTCTTAACGGCTAAGAAATGTGACTGCTTGTTTATGAAATCATTTGATTTAGGCTAATGAAATCAAGTGGCAGGGGGACAATATACTAATGTCAGATTGTTTAAAAATCATGACTAAGGTAATATTTGTTTATTAAATGTAATAATCTGTGAAAAGCAAATTATTCCTTCATTTTAATGGGATGCTCCTAAGAAATCAGATCTGCAGGTGGGGAAGTTATTGTAAATTGTTATATTTGTGTTTAAAACAAAAGCTTGTTTCCTTATATAAGTATTCATTCCACAATTGCTAATTTTGTGAGTGATTTAATCTTTTCTGAAGGGTTATTTTATAAACTTAATCTGCAGCTCAGAATAATTGCTGGGGCAGAATGTTATGTATCCTGGACATGTAGTTACTTGTAATTCAAACTTCACATGTCCCCTGGTAACTAATCTCTAACAATTTGGGCTAATTGCCAACCTTGCCAACAAAAATACCATACTCAAATTGGCAGCCAATGTTAGCAACTGTGGGTAATAGTGGTAACACCTATATATTTACATAGAGACACATAACATAAAATCAGCACTTGTCTGCTAAAATCTGGATGTCACATAAAGTCCACCTTTTCTAAACTGCAGACATCCTTCCTTGTTTGGAACTTGCCTCCACCTGTGAATGATATCTGTGCACTACTTTGCTTCCTATTATTTAAAGTGGTGTAATAGCATCAAAAGGGTGTGTTGGTTTGTGCTAATGTATACACAAGAGTTACTCTCTTTTTCCAGCTTTCTTGCGTTGCCCTGACTTTTGCATAGCAAATGTAGCAGATTGTCTCTCTGTGACTTCAAGTCCTGTGTTCTTTTTCCCACCTTACCTTTAAAAATGTGAGAACGTGGGAGAACAGTTACTTTTCTATTAGCTATTCCCTTGAAGTGCAAGACATAGTGATATTGTAGAAGGAGCTAGAAGCCCTGATTTTTGTGACAACTGTGTTTTTTAACCATTGGAGAAAGGGAAAAATAATCTCCCTGGTGACCTGTTATTCTGGCAGATATATAGTGGGCTATTGTGATTTACCAGAAAAA
Source organism: Trachemys scripta elegans (assembly GCF_013100865.1). Classification (NCBI taxonomy): domain Eukaryota; kingdom Metazoa; phylum Chordata; order Testudines; family Emydidae; genus Trachemys; species Trachemys scripta. The sequence goes on along the minus strand of NC_048298.1, from coordinate 311,755,615 downwards.
AAAATATTGCTGTTGGAAGGCTGCAGTGTAGTATTTCAGAGAAGTGTACAGAGTTACATAAGTTACAGAGTTCCTAGTCAGTCTTTCATTCCATTTATCAAAGTGTTTATGTGACAGCTGCCATCTTGGGCAATATCAGAGCTAAATATGAGAATCTCTACAGTTTGAGCTAAAGAGTCAGGCTCTCAAGCTCTAACGGACCCATATCACTCATGGTTTGGGTACAAAGGAGGCTACATTACACGCACTGACCCATAGGTTGCATAGTGACTCCGGACAGAGGTAGTTCATCCTGAGCTGCTGAGGCCCATGGCAATTCAGATCAAAATGGACTCCAAGAAAATGGCCTCCTACTATGGCCCGCACGCCAGGGGTTGAACCGAGGCCCACCAGAGCTAAACATCAGTCTCTATAGCTTCAATCCAAGAGTCAGACTGTTAAGCTGAGACCCCATTTCATGGGACTGGAGAAAGGGTAAGAAATGTTGAGCAAATCAAGTTAATTCCTATCCAGAGTATTTTCATAATAATGATATGCCAGACTATATGCTCCAGTAGAACACTTTGTGTAATCTTCACTGCATTGATACTCCATTAATGAAAAAGCTCTGTACAATACCTGTTACCAGTGTAATACTGCAATAGTTCCCTGTAGGAATTGTACAAGATTATGCAAATACAAGGAGTAAAATCTTCCACTGGCATAAAACAAATCAGTTCTATTGATTCAATGGAGAAATGTTGATTTACACCAGTTGGAGGATCTGACCTGAGAATGGGTATTTCAATCTGCAGAATAAGTCAGTTCATGCTGCCCACCTCAGCTCATGCTCAGGTTAAATCCAAGCTGTCTTAGACAAACAAAAAAAATGAAATTAAAAGAAATACATCCAATGGTGGTGATGGCAGCAGGTATTGCTTGGAATACCAATTATATTTTCTATTGGACGAGGTACCAACTAATTATTTTCCTTAAGAGGGGGAAATCTTTTCTGTGAAGTATTTCTCTGAAAAATGTAATTGATACATAGGATATAAGTTTTGATATCTGTCTTCTAGTACCATTAGTGACTTCGCCTCATCCATCCTCTGTGCCTGTCTTAACCAAGAAACTTGTGGTTTCATCTCAGATTTTATCATCCAAATATGTCAAAGATGAAAATGCGAAAAGATATCCCCTAGTTCAACCACAAGTGACTCGGCTTGAAGCAGGAGTCACGATGAAATCCATAGCCTGAGTTATGCAGTTATTCAGAAGAGCTTATTATAATGGTCCTTTCTAGCCATAAAATCTATTAATATATGAAATATCCTCAAACACAATTCCACATCAATCTTCCTCCTCAACTCAGAACTATCATTTGTCCCCACTGAACCTTCAACATGAACTCTCTTGTCTCCTCTAGATCTCCTATGTTTTTAGGTTCCCATTACTACCTCTGCATCCCTGACCATGTACACCACTGTAACAGCTCCCTCTTTCCTGAAATATTCACCTTCTCCTCCCTTGACCATTGTAACTCTGTTAGACCCTCCCAAATCCCAGCTGTCTGGACTCCAGTATGTGCAGACTGCTGCTGCCCACTTTTTCCACACATGCAGAGTCCTCATTTAACTCCATGGTCTCACCATTCATCTCAGGACCCCGTTCCATGTTGCTCTCCCTATTTTTAAATCTTCCAATGGGCCTGAGCTCTGTGTAATCCCCTCTCTGATCATTTAGCATTGACTTTTTCTGCCCACTACACTATTGTCACTGAGGATGCAAGAGTTTCTTTCTTAGCATCCCCTGTTACCTAGAAAAGCCTTTTTCTGTCTCTCTGTTTCATAAGCTTTCCATCTCTTTCTAAATCCAAAGGTTGTATTGCATTTAACAGCCTATCATTCACTCCTTGGCCCACACTTTCCTTTTCCTCCAGCAAGTTCCAGTAAGCCTGATTTATTTTTCAGAATAGTATTTGAGAACCCTGGAGCATCCTGTTTGCTTCTATTTTTATTTCTACCCTTCACAGCTGTCACAGATTAAGGTTTGTAGTTTGTAAGAACTTTCAGAAATGTGGAATCTGCAGATCGAGGGACGTGATCATTCCCCTCTATTCGGCATTGGTGAGGCCTCATCTGGAGTACTGTGTCCAGTTTTGGGTCCCACACTGCAAGAAGGATGTGGAAAAATTTGAAGAGTCCAGCGGAGGGCAACAAAAATGATTAAGGGGCTGGAGCACATGATTCATGAGGAGAAGTTGAGGGAACTCGGATTATTTAGTCTGCAGAAGAGAAGAATGAGAGGGGATTTGATAGCAGCCTTCAACTACCTGAAAGGGGGTTCCAAAGAGGATGAATCTAGATCAGGGGTCGGCAACCTTTCAGAAGTGGTGTGCTGAGTCTTCATTTATTCAGTCTAATTTAAGGTTTTGTGTGCCGTAATACATTTTAACGTTTTTAGAAGGTCTCTTTCTATAAGTCTATAATATATAACTAAACTATTGTTGTATGTAAAGTAAATAAGGTTTTTAAAATGTTTAAGAAGCTTCATTTAAAATGCAGAGTCCCCCCAGACCGGTGGCCAGGACCCGGGCAGTGTGAGTGCCACTGAAAATCAGCTCGCGTGCCGCCTTTGGCAGGTGTGCCATAGGTTGCCTACCCCTGATCTAGACTGTTCTCAGTGGTAGCAGATGACAGAACAAGGAGTAATGGTCTCAAGTTGCAGTGGGGGAGGTTTAGGTTGGATATTAGGAAAATACATTTTCACTAGGAGGGTGGTGAAGCACTGGAATGGGTTACCTAGGAAGGTGGTGGAATCTCCTTCCTTAGAGGTTTTTTAAGGTCAGTCTTGACAAAGCCCTGGCTGGGATGATTTAGTTGGGGATTGGTCCTGCTTTGAGCAGGGGGTTGGGCTAGATGACCTCCTGAGGTTCCTTCCAACCCTGATATTCTATCATTAAAATGTTTCTAAGCCTGTAGTTTCCCAAAAGTGTGTGCATTGGAAGGTGTGATTTGTTCTGTATCCAGCGTGAAAAAAAAAATCAATATTTGTCCTAATATAGTAACAGTTTAGATTATGAGTGAAATTAGAAATACGTCTGTGAGAGAAATAAAAGCTTTAATGAATTCTTTTATTTAAGGTGATTTAGAAAGATAAAATTATATCTTGATTTTCTCCTTGATTTCTGTTAAAAAGTACAGTTGCTTCCTGTGTGCATAACATCTACCAGTCAAAAGAAAAACTGGTTCAGTGCTATAGGTTCTTTCACAAACGCACCGTCAATCACCATACAAGAGAAGTAATAGGAAATGAATAGAAGTGCAGTATTTAGTCTGCTCCGAGAGGTACAAAAGATTGAATTGACAGTTAATTAAAATGCTGAATTACAGAATCTCCCCTCCCACAAGATACACACTTCCAGTATGACCACTACACAGCTGTTAAACTGGGTGTTATCCAATCAGACATAGACATAGCTTTTTCCTTTCACTTGGATAATTCTGAATTCCTTTCACAGGAAGTAGAATGTAAGCAGAGAAGTTTTTTTTTAAATGGCTTATCCTAGAAATGAATCAACAAAAAACAGTACATCTGCGCATCAACAACACCAGAAACCAGTGTACTTTATTTACACAACTGTTCTTACATATTTGGCAATTGGCATGCCTAACTAGATTGTAAGATTGCTGAAAAATATTATTGGTGTACTCTGTTCAGTTTCAAAATATATTAAACATTATGTGTCAGATATATGTGTCAGTTACTGACATAACTCTGTTGATTTCAAAGGACGCATGCCAGTTGACACCAGATGAGAATGCAACCCCAAGTATCTATCTGAAAATCTAGGTACAATAATTCAATGATTGTTTTAAAAAGGTATTAATGTAAGTATTGTTGGCAAATGTGAGTGTTAGGGCAATAAAAAAATTCCGTTGATGGAAGTGAATTCGGTCAGAATTGCAAAGAATGGGTTAACTATACAAAGACAGAACCTCAGCTGATTTGAATCAGTATAGCTCCGTCAATAGAACTATGACCAGGTGAGGATCAGGCTGAGTTTCTGTAAAAAAAATAGCTTTATAACCTCATTTTAACTTTCCTACACCATGGGCTAGATCCTGTGATTTATCCTTATTACAGCAAACACCCTTTTTTAAAAAATAGAATAATATTTAAACCAAAACCCTCCCATGGCTGATAAATCCACATATATTAGTAGGAGTTCTCATTTTCAGAGGTGGGCCTAATCTCAGCTTTTGAGTTCACCTGAAATGATTTGTCTAACTTAAGGCTTTAGACACTTAACCTTATTGATCTGCTTTTGATAGAGTATAGAGATAATTATACCAGTAGCATCCTCTTAGCTAAGAGTTGGATACACTGGTGCCTGAGACACTTCAATACATTCCTATTCTAAAAGGAAAAAAATTGCACCACAAATAGTGTTAGGAAATGTTGACCACTGTTCTTTAGTGACATTGCCATTCCAGATTTCTCCCTAGAAGAGAAAATAGAAGCTCTCTTTTACACTGTTAAAATCTCTTGTATTTTACCCATCATCTATCTTGTGTCCAGGTTTCAATATCATGCTGATAATAATGCCTGTTTCTTAGGCAACACTTTTCACCAGTAGATCTCTAAGGAAGTCCATGGCAGAGCATGGAAATGAACCCAGATGTCCCACAACCTCGGGCAATCCCCTAACTACAGGACTATCCTTCTTCTCAGAGGAGTATGGTAGCTGAGCACCATATAACATCTTTGCTGATCTTTTGTAATTTACTGGAAATCTTCTTACTTAGTAACCAACACTGTTAAATGAAGCCAGTGTGTCACCCCAATCATTCCTCAAAGTCAACTTGGAAACTAGGCAGTTTCCTCGGTAAGCTCTGTATGAAACAACCCGCTTCAACAGTCTAAGTTCTGAGGAAGTGGAGAGCAGCCTTGATGGATGATTAGAGCTGCTGTAAGTCAACATGAAGGATAATTATTTTTCTGTAAGTGTAAAAGAATTTTAGTTTGCACGTCTGCTGTGTCGATACAAAATATTACTGCCAATGCCAAATGCATAAACACCTGTGAAAAGAACCATGGAGAGGATTATCCCTCCCTTTCCTACACATATATTTGTGAAATACACATGGTGTATGGGACTGTCTCCAGTTTTTTTTTTCCTCTTTCTCTCTGCATATCCCTAGCTGTTAAATCAGTTGTCTCTCCTCTCTGCCTGACCTATGAAAAAAGACATCTGTTATGTATATAGAGGCCAAACATCAACATATGACCTGCTTCAGTTACCAAGTGCCAGCTTGCTTGTATACATTTTTTAACCAATTAGCAGTCCTATTCTTCGGTCTTGTCACTCAGATGTGAAACACACTTTTTTCCTATTCCTTATCCCTAGTCACCAGTCTTCAAAGAGCCATTTGCTGATTTCGGTCCACCTTTGCAGTTGTAATGACATTCTTCCCATAAGTCTCCCTTGCCAGTTTTTAAACATTTTGCCAAGTACAGAAAGTTAATAACAAGGTATAAAACATCTCTTTTATAACCCAAATACCCCTGTGTCCAGTTCTTCCATTATTATGTCATTTTTCTGCTGTCCGGGACGTGAGAAAGAATACATATACTGCTATCAGCTGAAAAGTGTGTTAAGGCAAACAGCACACATTATATAGGCTACCATTTTGCCTTCACTGCTTCTGATCATTTAACAACTGGAAGGCCAGAACTTCCAGTCCATGTTGTGCTGCTCAGCTGCTGCAAAGTGAATGAATTACATCCATGACCAGTGGAGAATTCCCCTTGTGCTGGTGTAAGGCTGGCAGAGGCCGCAGAGCAAATTCCTATCTCTCCCATGCCCCCGCTGCATCTCCAGCGTAGGGGATCGGAGCTTCACTACACCTGTCCTCCACCAATGTAAAGTCCCTCAGCAACCTCACACTAGTGGTATAAGTTAGAGCAGGCTCCCAGCTTTTCTAACTTCTGCTGGGGCACTCCCTTCCTCCCTGGACACCACGGAAAACGGAGCACTTGATTTTTCAAGTGGAAAATGGAAAGACATACACTTTCTATTAGGTTAACAACTGAATGATTGGAGAAGAGATTGTAGCAAATGGAATGAACTGACTAAAACCAAATCATTGCTACTATTTGAAATACTAGATGAAGTAACTCCCCAATTACAGTGCTTCATCTTCGCTGTACTCATTAGACTTCTATACTTCATACCTTCTCTGTTTGTTATATAATTGTATCATTTACCTGTAATAAAAAGCATATTTTTTTGCTCCATGGTACCCATTTTGCGGAAGTTGACATTTCTAAGCAAAACCAAACCACTCAGGAACACCGCAGAATTTCAAAAACAGACTGTGGAAGACACCTTCAGGCAGGCGCCTCCCTCAATCGGTGTTGTCCCTTTAAGGAATGCCAACAAGCATTTATTTTAGGTTCACAAAGGAACATATGATTTTCTCTCATTGTGTTTCAGCAGTGATTCATCCCACATAATGTCCTCCTCACTGGCAAGAGTCTATTTGGGTCTACTTCAGCTCTGTCCAAAAGAAAGAACAAGGGGATGGGGCTCACTTCAGTCAACCACAGTGATTTTTCTTTTACCTGCCCCAAACTTCCCTCACACACTGTCCCCCCCGACCCCCCAAGCCACTCAGAGCATACTTTGGTTCATGTGGCTTGAGTCATATGAAATAAGACTGGAAGGGACCTCCTAAGTTATTGAGTCCAGTTCCCTGCTAGTGCAGGCAACCCCACCACATAATCCCCAAATCCTTTCCTCAGGAATCTCAGGGACAGCTTCCCTCTCCTTCTTGGTTACTCTGGGCCCTCTGGTTCTAGGATTCCGCAAATGTCCCTCGAGGCAGGGTGTCGGTTACCCCAATGACTTCTGTCTCAGTCTTGAGCTTCTTCAGATGTTAATTGGGGAATTAGTCTAACTAATTTACTTTGCTTAGCATTTATACCTTTTTTTCTCAAAGGAGTTGCATGTCCCAGAAATATGCCTTGTGGGCATTTATTACTGGTATATTCTAATTAATATTTTGGAAGGAGGAGCTGCAGAACAGACCCAGACCAAAACTCACTCAACGTTTACGCTCTCATCAATCATTCACTTAGGCTGTTAGCGTGATGTCGTCCAGGAAGGGTCATTTTGACCCATGTTAGCTCACACCAAGCCCACTGATCGCATGTTTTTATGTCTTCTTTATTTTGTGAGCTGGCTCTCTGCTGATATATTTCAAATTTCATTTTTTAAAATACACGCCCATCGAGCCGTTATTAACCATTCAAGTGCAGTTTTAGCACCTCCAGTAGTTTTCTACATCATTTATCTAATGCTAAGAGAATCCTGCTCTGAGACTCCTCTAGCAAGTTCAGGCATACCAATCAAACCTCCTTCTCACCCATGATGTTTAATTTCAGTTTCCCTTTTAGAGCAAGTGTGGCGAGCAGCTAGTAGCATTTTAACTATTGGAACAATTTACCCATAGTGGATTCTCCATCATAGACAATTTTTAAATCAAGATTGATTGTTTTTCTAAAACATATCTTTTAGGAATTATCTGGGTGGGAGTTCTAGGGGCTGTGTTATACAGGAGGTCAGACTAGATCATCACAATGGTCCCTTCTGGACTTGGAATCTATGACTCTGTAAGCAGGGAGGGGGCATATTTGCCAACCCCCTCATATCCCACTGACACTGGATGCCGCTGCCATAATTCCTCATCACTTATAGGTTGGGCAGCAAGCAACATGCCTTTGGTGTGATCATTAAGTAATTGGTGGATTTGAAACTACTGGCTACTTGAATTTACTTGGTGGGCTCAGGGAGGTGAGCATCCAAGGAGCCAGCTGCTTAGGAAGGGAACGCTCCTCTCACTCAGGCAAATCATGAAAGAGATTTTTCTTCCCAGAGTGCCGGAGAGAATATATCTGAAAATGGGGCACAGATATGCAGCTGTTCCTTTGGGTGCGTGATTCCTACCACAAGGAAAAAGCAGAGGGGAAGAGGTGATCTGGGGGCATTGTGTCCTCGTCAGTTGGGATGAACACCTCTGTATCTCCAGGCATTTGACAACTTCAGTCTGTATAGTGAATCATAGGATCTCATTTTCCAGGTGACAAGTTAATAATTTACTTTTGCTCTGTAGCTGTGTGTTTACTTGGGGTATTTGGCTGAGGGGAAAACAACGTTTGTTTAATTTACACTAAAATAATTCCTGACCATAAATATGAGATTTCCACACATTTTTGCTGAAGAAACTTGTGGTGTGAATAACTGGATAAATGAGACAGATTCTTAGCTGCACTCAGCGGCCATAGACAGTCCAGTTGTTGCTCTGTGCTCCTAAGTTAAGTTCTATATTTATCCCAACATACTTTTAAAGCAATCCATCCACCAGTGGGGTTTGCCAGAGTGCATTAGTGTCCTAATCATGCTCCCTTCTACCCTGACATGCCCAATATACCAAGGGATAGGGATTGTCCTACTGTCTGGAGTGGCACACAACCATGAGTGCAGACTGTCAAAAAGCAGGGCAGACACCCCAGACTGGTGGTATGTTCTGTAATTAGATTTCACTAGCCCATTACCAAACATGAACTCCTGGATCACTGTACTAGTCTTGCCATGGAGTCACTTCCCATTGGGCACTCCAGTTTATCTTGTCACCCAGGCGAGGTGGACTTAGTGATAAATGGTCACTTACACCAAACATCACAAAAATTTCAGATTGTTCCCAGTCCCAAGAGACCAATCACTTACCCCAGATCAATTTGTACCTTAAATCTCACACCAATGACAATCCTGGTAGCCAATCCTATAGGTTCACTAAGTAAGAATTTATTAACTAGGAAAAAGAAATGACAGAGTTATTTAAGGGTTAAAGCAGGCAACATATAAGCACAAATAAGTTACAATCTTATGATCCAAAAGGTGACACATGTAGTTGTCTGTCCAGTGAATGTCTTTTAGTGCTAACCGAGGTTGACCATGGGGATCTCTGCTTTTGTTTCTTAGCTCCAGCCTTTGTGAGAGTCCAAACAACAAAGAGAGAACCATTTCTTCTTGTGAGCATCTTTATATGCCCTTCCCCAAGAGTTCAAACTGATGGGATGATGGCTCCTGCACATAACTTCTTCATGGGTGGATGGGACAATCAACAAAAGTTTTTTGTCCTACAGTGGCCCATTTAGTCTTGATAGTCCTTCTTGATGTACAGGGAAACCAGTCTCTGTTCCTAGGTTAACAAGTTTAGAGCAGGCATTTTTATAATTATAAAGCAAAACTTTCCTATTACCTTATATCATGGGATACAGACATTACAAGTAAGATTAATGCATGCAGCAACTTGCAAGCATTTTACAGTCTAAACACATCTTTACAAATCTAACACCTACCTTGAACAATACAGTGAGCTGCTCTGGTTTCCAGCTATGAAATTGTCAGTGCTTAGCTGATGCCTACAGTCTAGGCAAGAGCTGGCAACTGTTTTACCAGCATCACAGAGATAATTAGCTATAAAGAAGTAAGAACATAGTTCAGGGTCTCTCCGACTCTGGCCTTGTCTTCATTAGGGAAAAAAAGGTAAAGTCCTGTTGAAGACAAGGTAGTTTGTAGTTTTCACCTGAGCCAGCAGGTCAAGTTAAAGAATATGGGGAGTCTAGTCTATAACTCAACCCACTAACTTGTGTGAAAACTACAAACTTTTGTCTTCACTAGCATTTTAACTTGAGTTAAAGTTAAGAACAACAGCCCTTTTTTCCTAGTGAAGATGCAGTCTATGGTGGAGGGGGGAGAGGTTTTTCCATGGATACAGTTAATCTATCTCTCTGAGAGGCAGTAACTAGGTCAATGGAAGATTTTTTTTGTCAACCTACCTGTGTCTATAGTGGGGGGGGGGGAAGTTAGGTCAACCTAAGTCACACAGGTCATGAAATTTTCCACAGTCCTGAGTGATGTAGCTAGGTTGACTTAAGTTTATCAGTGTAGACCAGGCCCATGTATTTGAGTCGCCTCTGATTTGCATCTTTTCCAGTCATTTACACCTGTTAAAGTGGGTGTAAAATGCGATCATTCTGATTTGAAAGCATTTTATGCCCACTCAGCATTCAGTTTGCACAAATGTAAATGATGACACGAGGCCTTGCATATTGATTTCATATGTTGGTCATCAAGATTTATTGTCCTCACAATTAAATATTGACTTTGATGATGTATTGGCCAATCTTTACCTCTTCAAATAATAAAGTCTCGGCATTCAACCTTAACAGAAGTAAATATCTACTTATTATCTCTCTCCTCCCTGAATGGATTGTTATATTACATATGACAATATATTAATTTAATTTGGCCTTAATCTGAAAGTTACATACATTTGAATTTTCAAGTAAGGTATTTGAAATGAAAATGATGTATTAAAGATCTCTGGTGAGATTTAATGGATTTATAAAAATAGAAAACAGCAAGCACAAACTCATAAATATTCATGGTCAATGTTCCTATCCTGCTCTTACATTCATGTAGAATTATTCTCCTGTCATAGACTCAGGAAGCTTGGTCTGCTTCAAGTTTATATGAAAGCATCTAATGTCATCCTACAGCAGAACACATGATATATGAAAAGTTCCCTTTAAAAAGATTAAGGCCTCAATTCTGTAAGGTATTTGCGGCTAACATTAAACACATGATTAATTCCACTGAATTAAAAGGGACTGCTTTATGCTGAAAGTTAGGTACACACTTAAATGCCTTGCTGAATGAAGTTCTGATTAAATAGGGGAAAGGAGGCCTTCTAAAATATTAGGGATGCTGGCATTCAATTTTTTGGATACCACTAGTATAGGTCATCAATCAGTGAATACTTTTGGAGCCTGATTGTCCTCTCAGTTGCAATGAAGTAAATCAGAAGTAATTTCACCAAAGTCAATGGAGTTACACTGGTGAAAAATGAGAACAGAATCAGGCCTTTTTTTTTGTCTAAAATGTGAAGCAAATCTGTTAGTGATGTTTATTTCTATATGGACCATAGCACAGCTTGAACAATGAGAGTAGTTGCAAGCCCTAGGCAGTTGTTATAATATATATATATATAGAATGCAGGTACAGCCATTCTATAATTCAGCACTCCTTCGGTGTGGAAAGAGCACTGAAAAAGTACAAAGAAAATGTATTAGCTGTGTAGATCTTTTAGAAAGCTATTTTCAGTTTAATGATTGGAACACAGTAGTTGCCTTTTTACAAAGGAGCATATAAGGCTATGAAACTGCTGACAACAACTGCCTGATGTAAAACAAATCGGGAAAATACACACTGGAGACTTGCTGAAATGCTCTCTTTTTTGAAGTTACTGATTTTTGAGAGTAATTCAGATTAAATCAGATTAAGATATCTTGCTGGATGTGAACCTGGATGACTGCATTTCTAAGGTTCAGTTAAAGTATCAAACTTCTTCACTGATGAATTGTGGTGGGTTTTGGATTAGGTGCTCGGAGCCAGATTCTAAATTCTGATGGTCAATACAAATTGCTGTGAAACCATCTAAAATTGCATCTCTGTGTTCTCTCTCACTAACACAACAGATTTTCAAGTTATGCATTGATACATACCATATCAGACCATAGAGGTGATGGTCTGACACTTAACATACAAGGTTTATTAATTAACCCATGCGTTTTTCTTATTCTCCCCCTTGACATTTCTAGACCTGCTTGTATTTAAATGGTATTTGGCAATTTTTTTTAGCAGAAGAATTGCTGTTATGTGTTTTCATTTTCTCTTCCAAAGATCAGATAATATGCAATACAGACTGAAACTTAATTTTGACTGATAAAAATGTGGGGAACATTTGATTCAAAGGTAGAATGGAAATGGTCAACTGGATTGCAGCTACCTTGAAGGAAAAAGGCATAGTAGGGGGTCAAACTGCTGTTTTGGGGGAGTGGAGTAGTAAGGTAAAGGGGTACTACTACTAATGAAATACAGGGTATTTGAGGAGCTAAACATTCTGAAGAAAATTACTTAAATTAAGACTATGGTGACTATGGTGTCTATGGATGACAGTCCCCAGGGCAGAACCTGAGATAGAGCATTATTGGTGCAGTGGCCTAGGCTGAGAAACTCCCTGCCAGTGGAGACTGGGATAAATCGAAGCCTTGCCCATTGTAGAGCATGTTGTAAGACATGACTGGCATGACTCTAACCTCGTGAAAAAAGCTAAGGGTTCCTACAAATGTTCTTGTGGGAGACAAACACCAAAGATATCCTGTTTGAAACCATGACTAACCAAGAGAGAAGTGGAGGGTTTACATCTTATTCTTATTCTAGGGATGAGGAATAATATGAAAAAGTAATGCCTTTATAAGAAAAGAAAAGAATATAGATCAATGGTGTGGCTTCATCTAGAATACTATGTACAGCACTAGTCACCCTATTTCAAAAAGGATATTGCACAATTAGAGTGGGTTCACAGAAGAGAGATGAGAATAATCAAGGGCCTGGAAAAACTCTCATATGAACAGAGATTGGTTACTTTAGAGAGGAGGTGAATTAGAGGAGACATAAAAATACATAAAATAATTGAGGGTATAGAAAAGATAGGTCGGTAGTTTCTGTTTTCCCAGTCTTATAACACAGAAATCAGGGGACATTCAATGAAATGGAAAGGTGGCAAATTCAAGACTCATAAGAGAAACTTTTTTACATAATATGTAATTAGATCGTGGAACCCATTACAATATGATGTCATTCAGGCCAAAAAGTATTAAGATGCAAAGGGGTTGGATGTTTATATGAATAGCAAGAACTTTCAGAGTTGTTATCATTAATGCTAACAAAAAGAATATTGGAAGGGAGATAATACCATATTTTCAGGTTTTAAATCAATTTCTAAATTTTCAAGATTAGGATGAGACTGGCATGGTGAGAGATTACTTGACAACTGCCTGCTGTGGGGTTTCTTGCACCTTCCTATGAAGCATCTTTGCAGGTCACTGTTGAAGACAGGAAAGTGGATGGGGTAAATGACAGGTCTGATCCAGTATGACAATACCTATGTTTCTAAACAGAATTTTATGTTCATCTTGTTTATGTAAATGCCTCATAGATACAGATATTGAGCCTCTTTTTCAGAGTTGCATGGCTTTTGATATGGTTTCCAAAGATCAGAGGGAAAGATCCTCAGCTGGTGTAAATTGTGATAATTACATTGAGTTAAACTCTTCATTCTAGGTATCCAGTTGAAGCAAATAAATTTTACTTTAATGAATTAGCTTCCATGGTCCCTGGTATTAAGTTGTGAGAGTTACGTTCAGGTGATGCCATGGAAGGTTCTTCATATTTTCTTCATCCAGTTAAGATGACTAATGTTTGTGTGGAAAAATGGCAAAGGTTCAATCCTTCAAGCTAAGCACTAAACTACTTTTACAATGATGGTTATCCCATTTGGGAGTAACCAAAGATAGATTTTAAATAGACTGATGGAAGAAAGGAGAATGAGTGACCTGTCAACATTGTATCTACGCACCAAAGATGCTTTGTGAAAGTGTCTGCTATGTACGGTGCTTTAAGAGGTCAAACATTGTTTATTCATTGACAGCAGAGTAGAAAAATATTTTACTCAAATATTTTACAGTGGACAACTTAGTGCCCAAACCATGGAACTACTTGTATTTTTCATGGTCAGATTTAGTATGCTCTTGTACTTTGATGATCTGGAAAAATGGGATGACATGTCCAAATATATGGTGGTAGAGGTTCCATGCATTTTATAGCAGGTAATTAGTTGTCCAATGCAAAGAGTAAAATGTCTGTCTAAGCCTCCTCTCCCCTATGGTATATCAAAAAGCAAATATTTTGAATATGGAAATCCAAGTATTGATTTAGCAATAGGTGCTTCTAAAAATTGAATACTATAGTGGCAAATATTTGGAAATTTTTATATAAAGTTTCCAAGTGAGATGAACACTTGTTCCCAGCTCTTCTGTTGTCTTTATGGAATCTCATAAATCTATATTGCCTAAAATACAGTGCCTATAATAGAGTCTTAGATTTTAACACAAAGGCCAATATTTGTGTGGAAAATTGGCAGAGAATGAATCCTTCAAGTCAAGCCTTTAACTGCTTTCAGAAAGCCTAAACATCCCATTTAGGAGGAACCTAGTTATGTTATGTTGAATTAAAAAGTGTGGATAGCATTAAGAATAGAATTAACAAACATTGGCAGTTGGTACATTGGAGATTCTCTTCCATAGTTAATTCAGGTGTTTGATTAACAATCTGCTGTTCAGAAGTCTTTAAAGTTTGTATTAGCAAGTATTAGTATTAGTGTTAAGCTTAAAGCCTTTAAACAAATGTATTTACGCTCATTTATTCAGAAGGTACTTTGTAGAAGATTTAAAGTTATTGGCCTAAAGTTTTAGACACTACTAGTGATTTTGGATGCAGCTGTTGTTGTTTTTTCACCTTAAGGGAGCCCGATTTTCAATAGTGCTTAGCAACCACCTTCTGAAAATGAGGATTCTTTTAATCTCTCAAGTTGGGCCCCCAAAATTGCTGGGCACTTTTGAACAGGTAGGCTACTATTTTTTCAAACCTGTCTTCTTGACAAAAAATAGTTTTAAAATTGTCATTTATAAGCATATCCATGGACCTTTCCTACAAAATATTTGTAAGAATCAATTGAGAGGGAAAGAACTTCCAATGGAACATAATGATTATCAGTCTCTCTCTTGCCTGGAGGTTAATCAGAATAAGTGAAATGGATGATACTTTTTGCTCAGCGTTTTGGGGGTAAGGACATATTCTTTAAAAATATCACAGCTAGTGAACAAAGTAATGAATACTAGAAATAAACATTATATATTTCAGAAAGAACTTTCCTAAGATCAGGTCTGGCAAGGTTTAATTATATAGGGTCACATTCTCCCAACCTTGCTGACATTAAATAGACCTTACTCTGTTAGTAGTCTGATTGACCTTTATGTAATATAGACTTCAGTGAGGCTCTTGGTGGACTGAAGTACTACTCAGTATGAATAAGGGTGAAAAAATGTGGTCCATAATAGTCAGAGATGGGAGAATGTCGAAAGTTTGGAGATTTGAAGCCAGATTGACTAGTACCTTCTATCTAATATCACTTGCTGTTTCAAGGACACAAAGCAGCCATGAACATTTATTATGGGCACCATGTGAATAATAGAATCATAGAAATATAGGGCTGGAAAGGATCTCAAGAGGTCATCAAGTCCTACCCCTTATGCTGAGGCAGAACCAAGTAAACCTAGACCAACCCTGATATAAGTTTGTCCAACCTGTTCTTAAAAACCTCCAATGAGGGGGATTCCACAACCTCTCTTGGAAGCCTATTCCTGACCTTAATTAACCTTATAGTTACAAAGTTTTTCCTAATCTCTAACTAAATCTTTCTTATTGAAAATTAAGACCATTACTTTTTGCCCTATCTTCAGTGGGCATGGAGACAATTGATACCCATCCTCTTTATAACAACTCTTAACTCATTTGAAAATTGTTATCAGGTCCCTGCTCAGTCTTCTTTTCTCAAGACTAAATATGCCCAGGTTTTTTTTAACCTTTCCTCATAAATTAGGTTTTCTAAACCTTTTATCATTTTTGTTGCTCTCTAATTTGTCCACATCTTTCCTAAAGTGTCGTGCCCAGAACTGGACACATACTCCAGCCAAGGCCTCATCAGTCCCGAGTAGAATGGGACTATTAATATGGATCCTGGACTTCAGAAAAGCAGACTTGACTCCCTCAGGGAACTGATTTCAACTACCTGAAAGGGGATTCCAAAGAGGATGGATCTAGACTGTTCTCAGTGGTAGCAGATGACAGAACAAGGAGTAATGGTCTCAAGTTGCAGTGGGGGAGGTTTAGGTTGGATATTAGGAAAAACTTTTTCACTAGGATGGTGGTGAAGCACTGGAATGGGTTACCTAGGGAGATGGTGGAATATCCTTCCTTAGAGGTTTTTAAGGTCAGCCTTGACGAAGCTCTGGCTGGGATGATTTAGTTGGGGATTGGTCCTGCTTTGAGCAAGAGGTTGGACTAGATGACTTCCTGAGGTCCCTTCCAACCCTGATACTCTATGATGGGCAGGATCCCCTGGGAGAATAACATGAGAGGGAAAGGGGTCCAGGGGAGCTGGCTGTATTTTAAAGAATCCTTATTGAGGTTGCAGGAACAAACCATCCCAATGTTTAGAAAGAATAGTAAATATAGCAGGTGACCAGCTTGGCTTAACAGTGAAATCCTTGCTGATCTTAAACACAAAAAAGAAGCTTACAAGAAGTGGAAGCTTGGACAAATGACCAGGGAGGAGTATAAAAATATTGCTCAGGCATGCAGGAGTGAAATCAGGAAGGCCAAATCACAATTGGAGTTGCAACTAGCAAGGGATGTTAAGAGTAACAAGAAGGGTTTCTACAGGTATGTTAGCAACAAGAAGAAGGTCAGGGAAAGTGTGGGCCCCTTACTGAATGGGGGAGGCAACCTAGTGAAGAGGTTGTGGAAAAAGCTAATGTACTCAATGCTTTTTTTGCCTCTATCTTCACGAACAAGGTCAGCTCCCGGGCTACTACTACTACACTGGGCAGCACAGTCTGGGGAGGAGGTGACCAGCCCTCTGTGGAGAAAGAAGTGGCTCAGGATTATTTAGAAAAGCTCGATGAGCACAAGTCCATGGGACCGGATGCACTGCATTCGAGGGTGCTAAAGGAGTTGGCGGGTGTGATTGCAGAGCCATTCGCCATTATCTTTGAAAACTCATGGTGATTGGAGGAGGTCCTGGAAGACTGGAAAAAGGCTAATGTAGTGCCCATCTTTAAAAAAGGGAAGAAGGAGGATCTGGGGAACTACAGTCCAGTCAGCCTCACCTCAGTCCCTGGAAAAATCATGGAGCAGGTCTTCAAGGAATCAATTCTGAAGCACTTAGAGAAGAGGAAAGTGATCAGGAACAGTCAGCATGGATTCACCAAGGGCAAGTCATGCCTGACTAACCTAATTGCCTTCTATGAGGAGATAACTGGCTCTGTGGATGAGTGTAAAGCAGTGGACGTGTTATTCCTTGACTTTAGCAAAGCTTTTGATATGGTCTCCCACAGTATTCTTGCCAGCAAGTTTAAGAAGTATGGGTTGGATGAATGGACTATAAGGTGGATAGAAAGCTGGCTAGATCATCCGGCTCAACGGGTAGTGATCAATGGCTCCATGTCTAGTTGGCACCCGGTATCAAGCAGAGTGCCCCAATAGTCAGTCCTGGGGTCGGTTTTGTTCAATATCTTCACTAATGATCTGGAGGATGGCGTGGATTGCACCCTCAGCAAGTTTGCAGATGACACTAAACTGGGAAGAGGGGTAAATACGCTGGAGGGTAGGGATAGGATACAGAGGAATCTAGACAAATTAGAGGATTGGGCCAAAAGAAATACGATGAGGTTCAACAAGGACAAGTGCAGAGTCCTGCACTTAGGATGGAAGAATCCCATGTACTGCTACAGACTAGGGACTGAGTGGCTAGACAGCAGTTCTGCAGAAAAGGACCTAAGAATTACAGTGGACAAGAAGCTGGATATGAGTCAACAGTGTGCCCTTGTTGCCAAGAAGTCTAACGGCATTTTGGGCTGTATAAGTAGGAGCATTGCCAGCAGATCGAGGGACATGATCATTCCCCTCTATTCAGCATTGGTGAGGCCTCATCTGGAGTACTGTGCCCAGTTTTGGGGCCACACTGCAAGAAGGATGTGGAAAAATTTGAAAGAGTCCAGCGGAGGGCAACAAAAATGATTAGGGGGCTGGAGCACATGACTTATTAGGAGAGGCTGAGGGAACTGGGATTATTTAGTCTGCAGAAGAGAAGAATGAGGGGGGATTTGATAGCTCCTTTCAACCACCTGAAACGGGGTTCCAAAGAGGATGGATCTAGGCTGTTCTCAGTGGTAGCAGACGATGGAACAAGGAGTAATGGTCTCAAGTTGCAATGGGGGAGGTTTAGGTTGGATATTAGGAAAAACTTTTTCACTAGGAGGGTGGTGAAGCACTGGATTGGGTTACCTAGGGAGGTGGTGGAATCTCCTTCCTTAGAGGTTTTTAAGGTCAGGCTTGACAAAGCCCTGGCTGGGATGATTTAGTTGGGGATTGGTCCTGCTTTGAGCAGGGGGTTGGACTAGATGACCTCCTGAAGTCCCTTCCAACCCTGATATTCTATGATTCTATTACCTCCCATGTCTTACATACGACATTCCAATTAATCCACCCAGGAATAATAATAGCCTTTTTCTCAGCTGAATCGCAGTGTTGTCTGATACTCAATTTATGATCCAATATCACCCCTAGATCATTTTCAACAGTACTACCAGCTAGCCAGTTATTGCCCAGGTTGTAATTGTTCATTTGATTTTCTTTCTTCCTCTGTACAGTACTTGGTTGAATTTTGTCTTGTTGAATTCAGACCAATTCTCCAATTTATCGAGGGTCTTTTGAATTCTAATCCTGTTTCCCAAAGTGCTTGCAACCCTTCCCAGCATGGTGTCATCTGCAAATGTTATAAGCGTACTCTCCATTAGCCAAGTAATTAATGAAAATGTTGAATAGTACCGGACCCAGCACTCACCTCTGCAGAATCCCATTATACATGCCCTCTCAATTTGATAGCGAACCATTGATAACTACTCTTTTGAGTATGGTCTTTCAACCAGTTGTGCACCTACGTTATTGTAATTTCATCTAGACTGCATTTCTCTAATTTGCTTATGAGAATGTCATGTGCATCAAAAGCCTTACTAAAATCAAGATATAGCATGTCTACTGGTTTTCCCCTACTCACTAGGCCAGTAACCCTGCCAAAGAAGGAAATTAGTTTGGTTTGGCATGATTAATTATTGACAAACCCATGCTGGATATTCTATATAACCCTATTATCTTCTAGATGCTTACAAATGATTGTTTAATAATTTGTTCTAGTATCTTTCCAAGTTAGGCTGACAGGTCTATAATTACCTATGTCCTCTTTGTTCCCATTTTTAAAGGTAGTGTGACAGACTCAGACCAGTGGGGTACAGGAGTCTGGTAGAGGGCAAATATACTGGTCATTGGATGAGTAGTTTTCTGTTCCCTGAGTGACCAGAGAAGGGCTGTACTAGAGTAATCAGGAACCTGCTAGAACCAGTTAAGGCAGGCAGGCTAATTAGGACACCTGGGTTTTAAAAAGGAGCTCACTTCAGTTTGTGGTGTGAGTGTGAGGAGCTAGGAGCAAGAGGTGCAAGGAGCTGAGAGTGAGAGGGTGTGCTGCTGGAGGACTGAGGAGCACAAGTGTTATCAGACACCAGGAGGAAGGTCCTGTGGTGAGAATAAGGAAGGTGTTCGGAGGAGGCCATGGGGCAGTAGCCCAGGGAGTTGTAGCTGTCATGCAGCTGTTACAGGAGGCACTATAGACAGCTGCAATCCTCAGGGCCCTGGGCTGGAACCCGGAGTAGAGGGTGCCCTCCCAATTGACCTGGACTGTGGGTTCTTCCAGAGGGGAAGATCTCTGGGCTGTTCCCCAACCCACATGGTGAATCTCTGAGGCAAGAAAATCCGCCAATAAGTGCAGGACTCACCAAGATAGATGAGGAACTTTGTCACAGTAGGTACTATATTTGCCCTTCTGCAGTCATCTGGAACCTAAGCTGTCCTCCATGAGTTCTCAAAGTTAACTGTTAATGATTCCAAGGTGACATCAGCTAGTTCCGTATGTACCCTAGGAGGAATTTCATCAGGCCCTGCCAATTTGAATACATCTAGCTTAATTAAATATTCTTTAACCTGATCATTCCCTATTTTGGCTTGCATTTCTTCACCCTTGTTCTTAATATTTATTGTATTGAATAACTTGTCATCATTAACCCTTTTAGTGAAGACCGAAACAAAAAAGGCATTAAACACCCCAGCCTTATTGATGATATCAGTTATTAGCTCTATTTCCCCATCAATAGGACCTATGCTTTCCTTCATCTTTCTCTTGCTCCTAATGTATTTAGAGAACCTCTTCTTATTGCCTTCCATGTCTCTTTGGCAGGTGTAACTAATTTTGTGCCTTAGCCTTTCTGATTTTGTCCCTACATGCTTGTGCTATTCTTTTGTACTCTTCCTTAGCAATCTGTCCATGTTTCCACTTTTTGTAACATTCCTTTTTGATTTTCAGGTCATTAAAGAGCTCCTGATGAAGTCATAATAGCCTCTCCCTATTCTTCCTATCTTTCCTTTGCATCAGGATTGTTTGCGGTTATACTTTTATATTGTCTCCTTAAAAAACTGCCAGCTTTTCTTTCTTTCTTCTTTTCTTTTTCTTTTTTTGATATTCTTCCCATGGGATCTTATCTACCATTCTCTGAGACTATTAAAGTTTGCTTTTCTGAAACACATTGTCCTTATTCTGCTGCTCTCACTCCTTCCTTTCCTTAGAATCATAAAATCTATCATGTTGTGGTCACTCTCACCCAAATCACCTTCCACCTTCAAATTTCCTCCCTGTTGATCAGAATCAAATCTAAGATAGCTGTCCCCCTGGTTACTTTCTCCACTTTCTGAAACAAAAATTTGTCCCCAATACACTTCTACCCCGATATAACGCTGTCCTCGGGAGCCAAAAAATCTTACCGCATTATAGGTGAAACCGTGTTATATCGAACTTGTTTTGATTTGCCGGAGTGTGCAGCCATGCCTCCCTGGAGCGCTGATTTACCGTGTTATATCCGAATTCGTATTATATTGGGTTGTGTTATATCGGGGCAGAGGTGTACCTTCCAAGAACTTATTGGAAATTTTGCGTTTTTCTGTATTACTTTTCCAACAGATGTCTGGGTAGTTAAATCCCTCCCTTATTACTTGTGTTTTGGATATTTCTGTTATTTGTTCTAGAAATGCCTTATTCCCTTCTTCATCCTGATTTGATGGTCTACATCAGGGATTCGGCAACCTTTGGCACACAACCCATCAGGGAAATCCGCTGGCAGGCCAGGACGGTTTGTTTACCTGCAGCATCTGCAGGTTCAGCCGATCACAGCTCCCACTGGCCGTGGTTCGCTGTTCCAGGCTAATGGGGGCTGCGGGAAGCAGCGGCCAGCACATCCCTCGGCCCACGCTGCTTCCAGCAGTCTCCATTGGCCTGGAACGGTGAACCGTGGCCAGTGGGAGCTGCGATCAGCCGAACCTGCAGACGCTTCAGGTAAACAAACTGTCCCGGCCTGCCAGCGGATTTCCCTGACAGGTTGCATGCCAAAGGTTGCCGATCCCTGATCTATAGTAGATCCCTTCCATGACATCAGCCCTAATTTAACCCCTTTTCTCTTTACCTAAGGACTTTCAACTGGACTGCCTCTCAACTCCTTCTGGACCTCAGAACAAATATGTATATTCTTGATCTATAATGCAACAGCTCCTTTCTTTTTATCCTGCCTGTTTTTCCTAAACATGCTATACCCCTCTATACCAATATCCCAGTCATGAGATTTATCCCACCAAGTCTCTGTGATGCCAATTACGACATAATATAGCTTAAGTACTAATGCATTCAGTTTTTGATGTTTATCTCCAATACTCCTTTCATTTCTGTATAAACATGATTTAACCCTCTGGGTTTAACCTCGTTGTTCAGGATGCTGTCACTTTGATTTTCCTCTAAAATACCCAAACACAGCTGAGATGCCATCTGAGTAATAAATAATAACACTGAGATTTTTTTTTGTTTGTTTTTCTTATATTTTCTACTTTTTATTTTATAAGACTAGGTTAGGTCAATACCTTCTATTTTAACAGTATGTAGGTTATACTTTGTTCATTATTTTTGTTATGTGTTTGCTTCTCTTGTTTCAAAGTGAAAAACATTTTCTCTGCTTCTCCAATCTTTCTAATATGGTCATTGCAGGGCAGAGGGAGACTTTCTTGCAGTTTTGAACTTTGTCTCAAGATACCTGTCATTGGCTCTGGTCATTCCCTGCAGCAGAAAAACCCTCAGAGAGGGTCTCAGTGGGAGGAAATTTCCATGAGGATCCCCTCTTAGAATTTCTCCACTTTCTGTCAGGAGTTGCGAGGTTTGCCTTCCCCCATCTCACCCCACTCCAAACAATAAGGTCTGACACACAATCCCACACATTGTATGGAGTCTGGACCAACAGAGCTCCATCTGCAGAAACCAAAATGGAGGGAAATGGTGCTTGTGGAGTGGCTGATTTCCCCTACAAGGTGGGATATGTAGATGCTCTGCATGGATCTAGAGAGAAAATCCAGGCTATTCTTTTGGAATGTTGTGGCAAGTACCTCTTTATTACAAGGAAACTGTGAGTCATTATGATATGAAGCAGAAATACCCACTCACAAGTTCTAGTTAATATAAATATTTTTATATTTTATGTATCACAGCAAAGTGCTTTGCGGTAATGACTTAGAAATGGGTTGTCACGATACCTATATATATTCATAGCAGCATAAAGCAATAGCTCACATACACAGTCTGTTCAGAAATCTCCTATTTGTTTTTATTGGGTGGAGGAACATTAGCCAGAAAATTAACACCAAAGTAGCCATTTTTTAATTTTCTCTCCTTGGAGCCATTAGAAACATACATTTATAAGGGACCACCAACACCTCCGTATTGCATCCAGCATTTAAGTAAGTAACCTATGTGACAAAGTTCCTCCTCTATCTTGGTGGGTCCTGCACTTATTGGCGGATTTTCTTGCCTCAGAGATTCACCATGTGGGTTGGGGAACAGCCCAGAGACCTTCCCCTCTGGAAGAACCCACAGTCCAGGTCAATTGGGAGGTTTGGGGGGAACCCAGGCCCACTCTCTCCTCCAGGTTCCAGCCCAGGGCCCTGTGGACTGCAGCTGTCTATAGTGCCTCCTGTAACAGCTGCATGACAGCTACAACTCCCTGGACTACTTCCCCATGGCCTCCTCCAAACACCTTCCTTATTCTCACCACAGGACCTTCCTCCTGGTGTCTGATAATGCTTGTGCTCCTCAGTCCTCCAGCAGCACACCCTCTCACTCTCAGCTCCTTGCACCTCTTGCTCCCAGCTCCTCACACGCTCGCACTACAAACTGAAGTGAGCTCCCTTTAAAACCCAGGTACCCTGATTAGCCTGCCTTAACTGATTCTAGCACCTTCTTTTTAATTGGCTCCAGGTGTCCTAATTAGCCTGTCTGCCTTAACTGGTTCTAGCAGGTTCCTGATTACTCTAGTGCAGCCCCTTCTCTGGTCACTCAGGGAACAGAAAACTACTCATCCAGTGATCAGTATATTTGCCCTCTACCAGACTGCTGTACCCCACTGGTCTGGGTCTGTCACACAAATATACCAAAATGAAATAAAGGATAACATTCCTCTTGCTGTTTCTTCATTTTGGAGGAATCCACACCAGCTGCAATTTCAAAATTAGAACTTTGGATCCCAAAGAGGCAGATTTTTTCTGTAAACTAGAGGAAGAATTTTTTATTATCTGTTTGTACTAGAAGTCCTGATTTGTTCTTCCAAGCTTTAAGCCACTGTTTGGAAGAGACCATTACACCCTCCATTCTTAAAATGCCATAGCTCCGGCAGTTGTGCTCAACAGTGCCTTGCATAATTTATCCCCCCTAGGATATACTTATGCATCCATTCTTTATTTATATTGGTTTATTTTACTATGGTAGGCTCGTTACAATTTTATAAATGGATGCACAGATAAAAAGATAAGGAGAGTTGGTGTTATTGGAGAACGGTATTGAGCAGTGCTCACCATGAGCAGAATTCCCTTAGTTCCATTCTGTATTTTGATTAGAAAGATTTGAAATCCTCTCTTTTGTTCCCCCTTCTCTTCACTGAATTGTAAATAAATATGTTTCTTTAGCCAGCTAAATGCTGAAAACATGCAGCACCTTACACCAGTAACATGAAGCTAAATTGATATGAATTAATAGATGTTAGGGCCAGAAGACACCACTCTTCTTCTCTAGTTCTGACCTCCTACAGGCAAACTTTTTGGCCTGAGGGCCACACTGGGTTTCTAAAATTGTATGGCGGGACGGTTAGGGGAGGCTGTGCCTTCCCAAACAGCCAGGCGTGGCCAGGCCCCCACCCCCTATCCGACCCCCCCTGCTTCTCATACCCTGACAGCCCCCACGGGACTTCTGCCCCATCCAACCCCTCCTCTCATTCCTGACTGCCCCCCCAGAACCCCTGCCCCCATTCAACCCCCATGTTCCCCACGCTCTGACCACATCAACCCCTATCCACACCCCCACACCCTGACCACAACCACGAACTCCCCTGCCCTCTATCCAACACCCCCCCACCCCCGTGCTCCCTGCCTTCTTACCATGCTGCCTGGAACACTGGTGGCTGGCGTCGCTACAGCTGCACCGCCCAGAGCACCAGGACAGGCAGCCGCGCCGCCCAGCTGGAGCCAGCCACGCCACCGCGCAGCACAGAGCACTGGGTTAGGCCCTGGCTCAGCAGCTGCACTGCCACCCAGAGCATTGCGCCAGCGGTGTGGCGAGCTGAGGCTGCGGGGGTGGGGCCGGGGGCTAGCCTCCCAGGCCAGTAGCTCAGGGGCCGGGCAGACCGGATGTGGCCCGCAGGCCATAGTTTGCCCACCTCATCCAACCCATAGAATTTCATCCAGTTATTCCTGCATCTAGCCCAAAAATTTGTGTTTGAGCTACAGCATGACAGAGGCAATGACACATCTTTTGTAAGTGATGTATTTTAATGGTGAACAATAAAGTGCCTCACCAATCACCAAAAAATTAATTTGATGCACAAAATTAAGTACAACAAATTTTTACTGTGGTGGATGTGTTGGTCATTTTTTAGATGGAAAGCCATTTTGCTAAAAGTAGGTTTTATTCAGTGTACTCTTACGATGTCATTTTCAACAATGTATAATGTCATAGATGAAAAGAGCCAAATTTTCTTGATTTAAATTGAGCTGTGTCTCATTATTTGTACCAGCAGATAATTTGGCCTAACATGTATTTTCCTTGGGTAGACAAAACAATTATTCCTCACAAAGAGTTAATGGCATGCCAAGCCTCCATTGTGGGGAGGGGAGTGGAATCGAGAGAGAGAGAGAGAGGAAACTTATTTTGAGTCATTTAAGTATGATAATGACTTTTCTCAATCTTAGATACAGTGTCACTAGTACAATATTATAATATATAGATATAGGTTCCTTTCCTTTGTCCTTAGTTAACTGGAGAGACAGAAAATGGGTGGAATAGCCATCATGGGTTAAACTGTGCCAGCTATGCACAATCCTAAGCAAGAGCAGAAACAAGCCCTTTGTTCCATAATGTGCCGGGTATTGTGCAGATTTCAATATTTTTGGGGGAGTCCATATCTCCTCACCTTCCCCACCCATCCCTTTGGGGGCAATGGGTGCTAAAATCCTTGCAA
This sequence comes from Trachemys scripta elegans, assembly GCF_013100865.1. Lineage (NCBI taxonomy): Eukaryota > Metazoa > Chordata > Testudines > Emydidae > Trachemys > Trachemys scripta. The sequence goes on along the minus strand of NC_048298.1, from coordinate 311,730,178 downwards.
CCCAATGAGCTTTGAGATTGGGACTGTACTTTTCTCTGGTGTGTGGTACACAAAGAGGCAGAAACAGAAGGCTTCTTGCACCCTTCTTTCCCCTATGTACTCACACAAGGGCCAGGGACAATCTGACTGCATGGAAATATCCCCATGCCACTCAGAGACACAAACACCCACAGCTAATGACTCGAATGTGAGCTTATGTGCCTGCGGAGATGAATAAGAGGAATGAAACAAAGTCAGTCACATCACTGTGTATGGGGCTATAGGGGAAATAGTCACCATGGGGCTGCTACTTCTCACTCATGTCAGTGGGTAGGTGGGGCGGAGACTGGACAGAGCCTTGGCTCTTCCCCCCAACATGTTGGCCAAGGCAGCTGAGCTGGCACAGAGGGGGAAATAAAATGCACCAGGTATAGGCCTGGCCAGGGCCGGCTCCAGGGTTTTTGCTGCCCCAAGCGGCGAAAAAAAACAAAAGAACCCCCGCGATGGCGATCCGCGGCAGCTCCACTGCACCGCTTTCTTCTTCGGCGGCAATTCGGTGGCAGGTCCTTCCCTCCGAGAGGGACTGAGGGACCCTCCGCCGAATTGCTGCCGAAGAGCCTGACGTGCCGCCCCTTCCCCTTGGCTGCCCCAAGCACCTGCTTGCTCAGCTGGTGCCTGGAGCTGGCCCTGGGCCTGGCATTGCTTATTTCCCTGCAAAGCAAAGAGAAAGCAAGGACTGAACTGTGACTTTGAGTCACACTTCTGCCCTTGGGCTGCCCCTGTGGCAATGCAGTTATTTATTGCCCCCAACCAGGGCTCACGTTAAATGCATGATCTAGTTCTAATACTGAAGCTCCTATCTGTATAACTATGAATAGATGAATTAATGCAGTGACTGTTTATATGTAACAGTAGTGCTATTGCCTGTCTCAGTGCAAGTAACGCAAGCTGCAATGTTTTAGAGAGGATGCTTATCTAATATTTTCTTGAATTCAGACTTGATTTTCAGATTCTAATTTTTATTTCACAAGTGCTTTAATTGGATAATTTTGTGACTGTGGGCTGTGTATAAAGCTTATTACTCGGCTGCTTCTGTAATGACAATGCTAAATTCAGTGCACTGAATGTCTGACTTTTAAGTTTTCTGGTGGGCATGTATTGTAATGGTGTTTATGACATGAATTAACATAATTATTCCTGACATGTTGCTTGTATCATTTTATCTTTTACCCAAAGGAGACAGCTCTTTACTTATTTCCTCTGAAAATTGTATCATCTCCTATATACAGTATAAAATTTCACAAATGGAATTAAATGCTGTTGTAAACCCTGACAGAAAATATATTTTATTAGAGACACGGTATTACTGATTGAGTTATTATGTAGGAAGAACATTTTTGATCTTAGCATAGCTCTTCCAAACCATCAGTGTATTAAATGCAAAAATATAGTGTTCTGAGTGAGATTATAGATGTGCAAACATCAGAAAATTCAAAGGTATAGTTCCGATAGTGATCATAACTCATCCTCCTTGGGCATACATGGTATGTAGTATAGTTTAGTACTGTAGGTGTTAATTTTAGTGCTTTAATATATAGCTGCTCTTATAGTTACTTCAAGAACCATAAATTCAATTTTCCTGACTTGTGTATGTTTAAAATTTATATTTTGGCATTGCATTCATAAAGGGTAGTTTGTTTGTTCATTTATTTATTTTATTGTTGCATCAAGATTATTTTTAAGTGAGGAAAGGAGCAAAAAAAGGAAGGGAGATGCTGGTGTGTTTATACCCTACTTATAAATGGCATCCCAAAATGGCCGACAGATCTAAGATAGAGAAGCATCCCTGGGATTCTGAGGCATTTTTAACCCTGGGATTGTGGTGAAATCAACGCTACAATTTCAAGATACTTGCTTCATGGGTTTGCAAAGATCTGTTCTATGAGGAAATTTGAATAAGGAAGGGTATATATATTCGTACACAGACGTCCTACTCTTACCATTGCTTGTGTGACACTATCACCGCTAGAGACTGAGACACTTGTGTGAACACAAGGTAAAGGCACTAGAGAGAAAGATGGAACAAATGCAATTCGTCAATGATAGAGCAACTGCACTGCTGTAATCAGGGCTGGCTCCAGGGTTTTGGCCGCCCCAAGCAGTTTGCTTGACAAACTGGTGCCTGGAGCCGGCCCTGGCCAATGTGTGGTTCTGGCTCTGATTTGGAGTCACTCGGCTGGGACTAGATTGGTAGAAGGAGGTCAGGGAAGGGGAATGAGAGGAAATCTTAGGAATCTGACTCTTTTTTAGGAATTTGACACACACGTCAAGGCAAAACACAAGATTGAGAGCATCAACTCTACAGAATTAAAACAACTTTCAGCAACAAGAAATAAAAAGCAGAATATCAGAGTACTTAGGGCTTCATTTTGCAGGCTTTATCCTGGTTCACTAGTACATTGCCTTGGGCCAAATTCCACCACCAGAGGAGTATCTACTCAGTAAATAGGCCCATTGAAATCAGGGGAAGGCTTGCAGAATAAGGTACAGCTCCATGTGAATAAGGATGACAGAATAGGACCACTGGGGACAGATTTTTATACCTCTACTTACCTGGAATAGTAACCTAATCTTCTAATGGCTCTTGACATCAATGTGAGTGAGGATATGAGAGTCCAGCCCTTTGTGAGTAAGGAATATATCATTCCCTACATATGTAGAGATAACTGGCTGTTTGTGATTACTTCCATTTAAACTATTTTGTGAAGCACTTAAAACAAGGTATTTCAGTACTATGAGAAAACAGTCCAGTTAAGAAAGGGCCTGTACAGCAAGAAAATGTAGTGCTACCTAGTTAAACTGCTACCAGGAAAGATGAAAGAAGAATAAGACCCTAATAAAGAACAGGTAATGCACAAGGATTTTTGGAAGTGTTCAGTGTTCTGACTCTGCTCCCCTTGAAGTCAATGGTAAAACTCCCATTAACTTCACTGGGGTTGAACTGGGCCTGTGCTGTGAGTGCTTTTGAAAATCTCTATCCATGTGTAATTGGTTTACCTGGCGTTATAACGTCTGGAACTTGTGTTATGTCACTGACAGAAAAGTTGCAAAATTATGGCCTATCCCTGAACAGTATTTTCTATCAGTGCAACCTGCCAAGAGTTGGTAAACTAATTCCTGATGAATAATAATTAGAGTGATTACCATTTAAAGAGTCAGCATTTACCCGCAGTTACTGCTGAACAGTATCTGATATACTGCAGCTATTTCACATATCATTCTCTGGTAACTATGGGCAAATGTTGTTTTGATTGGTAACCACTGTACATTGTGCATATAGAATACAACTAAGTGTATTTGACGTATTATAGAAAAAATATGTTCACGAGAAAAATGGTTTCATAGTTAAAGCACTAGACTAGAAGGCCTGTGATCCAGAATCAGTTACCAGTTCAGCCACAGACTTCCTGTGTGACGTTGGGCAAGGTCCGTAATATCTTTGTGATTTATCTCCACAGCCATAAAATGGGGATAATAACCCCTTCCTTATGCAAAGATAAACTCATTCAGGCTTACGAGGTGTTGAGAAACTGTGGTGAGGGGGAGATTTGAATACCTAGAAAGATTAGATGAGAATGATGGTTCTGGATGAGGGGAAGAAGGAGGTTTTATGATAACCGATGGGAAAATACATAATTTTCCTCAACTCCTGCTTCGGAGGAGTCAGATTCTAGGACCCATTGATTTAAAAAAACAGAAAAAATAATTGTAACTTCTTCGGATGCTCCCCCCGCCAAATACCATGTTTTAGAAGAATAAAGCATCGTGTGTGGAAAATAATTCTTTTTGGATCAAAACCTCACTGTAACTGCTTAGTGCAATATTGGGAAGATTCAGTGTTTTAAAGGTATTTGTGTAAAAATCATTTATTGATCTGGGATCTGCAATCAGTATAAGTATAGACCGAATATAATTGTACTGCAGAGACTGATGCTGATCTTCAGCCCATCAGACTAGCTGTGGAAGCCCTGGGCCACTGTGACTCCACCTTTTCAAGTGCACAGTGAATAAACTACAAGTACAAAGTGTGCTGTTAGACCAGCAGCTGGCAGAAGCAGTGACTATAAACTGGATTGATGTAGCTATTGTTCTGCTGTGCAACTGTATAATTCAGCAGTATGATTTGATACTGACAATGAACTCCTCTCAGCTCCAGATTCTGCAGATGTTCACAAGCATGTCAAACCTCTTATGTGGTAGGGCGCGCTGCACAACAAAATGAGAATATGGAGGTCTTGGCACTGGCATTGATGGAGCAGAAAGGTAAACAGCACTAATGCCTGATGATTCCACTTCCACACCTGCCAAGAATGATTTTCAAAGCATGAAAAAGACAACTAGATCAACAACCCCGCACCTCTGCAGTGGAAACAAATTAATGAATGATATTAACAAGGACATGATACTACGTGAGAATGGAGGGCCACCTGGGTTTCCTCGGCAACTGGTATTTGATTATGTTGTCTCATGGCACCTACTAAAAATAATAGTAATGACAATGCTAACATTTCATTGTTACCCAGAATACATTTGCATTGGCATTCTAGTGACTGCATAGTCATATTTCCCTCTCATTTGTCCTTTTCTTTTCCTATCCCTTTTTGTCCTGTCACTTTTTTCTATTTGTTCTCTTTTGGATTTAAGCACTATATTTTGGTTGGCCTTAATTTGGCTGCCAGTGGAGTAAGAGGGTTGTAATAGAGCTACCAGGATTTTCCAGAAGGTTCACTGTGGAGCACAGCCGCTGAGTTCTGGCTATTCACCATTCCCTCACAGACAAGAGGGGCAGGGTGTGGATAGAGTTATGGCTGGACCCTGTGGGAAGTAAGCTACATCCCGTTTGAGCAAAAATCTTTCTCCCTGGGGGATCAGTACAGGTATGTGACACCCCAGTCAGAAAGGAGCCTTAATCTAGCCCTTATGTTGCAAGCTCTTTCGGGGGAACTTTTTATTTTGTTGTAAAGCACAGTTTGCATTTAAGGTGCTATATGAAGTGTCTATATCTATCTGTTTCTCTATATAACTTTATAGGCCAGTGGTTAGGGTGCTATCTTGGAGACATAGGTTCAATTCCTTACTTTGCCACAGACTTTATGAACAACTTTGTGTCTCTCTGTGCCTCAATTCCTCATCTGTCAAATGAGGGCAGTGAGACTCCCCAACCTCACAAGGCTGTTGTGAGCATAGTTGCAATAAAGATTGTGAGGCACTCAGGTGCTAGGGCAATGGGGCTGAATGAGCACCTAACTTAAATATAAATAGAAATATTTTGTTCAGGTTCTGAAATCCATGGCCATGGTGGGTGATTCCACATAATGTATAACCAAAGGGAAGGTTCCTGAAGTTGGACTTACAGATGGGACATAACATTTAAACTGGGGTTGGGGGTTAAGTGATATTTCACATTCTCCTTTCGTCAGGTGATGTGGTTTACTGGCATTTGGCCAAATCTTGCTGGCTAACATCTAATTTCATATAACCTTCTCTTCTATTTTGCTCTTAAAAGTTATGTGGATGATGGTGGTTAAATTATGCAAGCTGAAATGACAAAAACACTAAAAGGTTTAAATACATCATCAGTGAAACAAAGGATTTCATGTGACTGGTGCCAGAGTAAACTCAGTCTCAGAATTGCAGAGCTGCTTCTGAATTATGTTCCTGTGCTTTCTGCTCTTTCCCAGGCCCTCAAGTTTTGTATTTTGAAAACTGTGTAGGGCACTTGCAAAATTTCAGATAACAGGACCACAGAGGTTTCCAGATCTCCATTGATATCATGTCTTCATTACCGCTTCCTGAGAGGGTTCAGGAGTTACACGGGGGGATAAGGAGAGAAATGCTGAGTCAGTTGCAAAGAAAGTCCCAAGGGTGAAGGATCTGCATGTGGCTCTCCAGTTATACCATGTGAATATATTTGGATTGCCTACATGCAGTTGTATCTTCTCCACTTCTCTGTGAATGCAGAGGACTCTCAACATAGAGGACCTTCCCTGGATCTGCTGTGCAAAGGGGAGGCAGGAGGCTGTATTAAGGAGCTCTTTGGGATGGATGCAGGTGCAAAGGAACCTCCATTATGAAGATCCTCCATTAGGGTAGGTGCAAGGCTCTGGGGCCTACTCTAGTGGTTAGGATGGACTAGTGATCAGGAATGGGCTCTGCTGCTGTTCTGTGGCCTGTGGAGAAGGAAGTTTCCTCCCTCCCTTGGTTCTGCTAAGTTTCCCATCACCCAACCAAGTTACTCATGCTGCATACAAGAGGTGGGATTGGGAGCTCAGTGCACATGAACAAGTCAGTAAGGAAAAGAGTGTACTAAGTATGAGCAATATGTTGTTCTTATTCTGTTGTAACTGCTTTTAACCAATTGTTTTCAAGCCTAGTAAAGCAAATTCCTAATTAAGGATAATAAACCTGACAAGTTTAAAGTTTGAAATCTAAACTAGTTTTGAGTGATCTGAGCTCATAAAGTCATCTGGATATTTTCTTAATGCATTTTCCCTCATACTTGGATAAAGAAAAAACAACCAAGCATAATTACACCACACTTTCCAGAATCATTTGCCTTTTAGCAATGATGATGATTTATTATTTGTATGACGGTAGTGCTGAGGAATCATGTCACAGATCAGGATCCCATTGTGATGAAAGGCAATCCCGGCCCTAAAAATCTTGCAATCTCCGGCCCTAAAAATCTTCCAATCTAAGTGTGACACATGAGGGGTTCACCCAGACCAGCAGGGGGTATATCACCATCTGCCCTGTAACCCTAGGTGCTTCTGTGCTGTGCAGCTTTGTCTCAGAGCCATGGCACCAGCAGCCTGCTCACAGCACCATGGCCTCGCCCTGGCTTCCACTCAGCCTACTTACTTCTGGCAAGGTGACACCAACAGCCCTCCCCATAACAGTCTCCCCATAACTGTCTCCCCTGCAGTGCTCACCCCTCTCCCTGTAGCACTCACAAAACCTTATCAAGTTCACAACTCCTTTTAAGAGACAATACACAACTCCAGCCTGTTAGTTAGTGTGGCTGAGGATTTTACTCTTCAGTTTGAACCACTGGATGGACATGGTTGTAAGAAGATAAGATTACGTTTATTAACAAAGAACATGTATTGGGATAGAAATGGTTATAAACAAACAAAAGTAGAAAACACACTTCTAAACTACGAGAGTCTTTTGTTCAGAATAGTTTTCTCACCACAGTCATTCTTCCAGTGCAGCTGGCCAGTCCTTAGATGCACCACGGAGCCCAAATTGTTGGTTTATTTGTTTCCTCAGGTGAAGGAATAGGTCAGGTCAAAACAGCTCTCTCTCTCTTTCTCTGCTTATATTCTCAAAGTTTATCTTTGTTTTCAAAGTCAGGAAATCCTCCTGAGAGCTCAGCTTGCTGTGTCCACCATGGAGTTGATGCCATGTTAATTTTTGCAGTCTCCTTCTCCCATCATGCTAGTTCACTGGCTATCATCCCCACTCGCTAGTTTGATGGCTTTGTTTACCTTTCATGTAAACATACTTCCATTGGCTCGCCTTCCTCGATTTACTTTGGAGACACATTCAAGCAGACAGAACCACATTCTGTTGTCTAGGGCAGGGTGCCTAAAGTCCTACTTGTTAAACAAATTTTAAGAACATATTTCCAGTTCATATGTATAATTCTTTAAATGTTAACCGTGCATACATCAGGCAAGAACATTAATGATCAGTGAGTTACTAATTTTCCAATGATATATTAAAAGACACCTTTTAAATAAATATCATGGCAACAGTCTATGGGTTACACTGAGCTGTTCAAGCCAGCTGAGACTCATTGTTCCATATCAGGGAGCCACCCGCCTTCTGGCATTGGGATGCTCTGAGGGTATAAGACAAGAGACAATAGATGGATACAGACAGGCGGGAGTACAAGGAAACAATGAGACAGTACTGATCAGTATGATAGGCAGTGGTCTCAGTACACCAGTGGCTTCACTGATGTCAACTTTTTTGTAGGCATCATGTCAAAGGAGAGTTTTAAGGAAGGTCCAGAAGAAGGATAATGAGGTAGCTCTGTAGATGCTTATGAGGAGCTCCTCCCAAGTGTGGGGGCAGCATGGGAGAAAGCAAGAAGCTTTTTTGAAAATGTAACAAGTGGGCAATGGAGGCTGACATCATTGGCCAATCAGAGGTAGCAGTTGACATCTTAATAGTGAACCTGTCTCTCCCAAATCACAGGAAAGTACTCTAACCACTTGGCTAAAAGTCACAAGGGAGGTGTGTTTCCTCTACCCTCCATCCCCCTGGTGTTTGTCAGTATTCCTTGGCTTTTGAAAATGCCTGAAAGTGAAAAGAATTGAGTCAGGTCAAGGCAAAACATTTTGTTTTGACATTGCTGAAATGTTTAAATTTTTGGATTCAATCAAAACTATTTGGTGAAATCAATATGAATTTGTGAATTGTTTTGGGTCAACAGAAACAACACATTTTTGGTGAAAAAATGTCGCCCAGCTCTAGCCCCATCCCATTAGTCATACAGTTAGCTGTAAATATTTCTATTTAATACTACATTTAGCGTATGATATGTAAGAGGACTGGTGCTGCTTTTTCAAAGCCCCCTCTGTTTTATAGAAGTAAAAGATAATGAGAGCTATAAAAAGTCTCGAAATCACATCCAATTTGTCAGGCCCACTATATGAGCTAGTGCCAGAATGGAAATGTACCACATTGGCTACTGATCATTTTATTCCACTTTTAATGCCTTGAAATGAAAAAAAGGAAAAGAGAAAATGGAATATAAATCATGTATTTTGGGATATTTTATGTCTTACCCTAGTATTGGTCTTTTTACATGTGAAAAATTCCCAGCTAAGTCAGCAGAGTATTCAGATGACTTGCTTTATCCCATATTCAGGGATTAGAGGATTCTCAAAGACATGCTGCAAAATAATATGTTGTTTTCTGATGTAAATTTAAAGCAAATAGTAATGGAAACCGGCGTGGTTCAAGTTCCCTTATTTGTAGTGCTTCAAAATACAACTATTAGTTGTTGTTCAGACTACTGTAGTATAACAGCATTTCTGTTAAAATGCTATTTTTGAAGTTTAAAATTTGCCCACAAGGGTTTGATTTAGTCTGAGAACTGACATACAAAATGTAGACCAAGTCAGCTTGGCTATTTTTAAGAAAAGTAATGGGCAAGGGAGGCTAACGAGAGATGTTAATCCTTTCAGACACATTTGTGTTCTGATAACACAAAATTTAATTTGGTTTCTAATCTGAACTAGAGCCTTTGGGCATAAAAAATATAAAACTTTCCAGTTACTTTGTTTAGCATAATGACTATTGCACATATGTACACAATTCTCATAAGAAAGTTGGAGATGGGCTAAGGGCCAAGGCCCCATGTGAACAAGGTTCTTATGCACATGTCTAGCTTTAAGCATATGAATAGTCCCATTGAAACCTTGCTAAGCTGAGACCTGAGAATAGGAAGCCAAGTATTTGAGATTTCACAGGGGACACCCCAGCCCATGTCAAAAGAGATTGATGGATGAGAGAAGGATAATGACATCACCGGAAGTCCTGCCTTACCTTGACATCACAGAACATGATGATGCACTGGAAATATTAAACCCTTGCCCTTCTGGGATCTGGTCTAACTCCTTTTCCCCCTTGATCCCCTCAGATGGGGGGCCCATGTAACTAGGGAGAAATACCAATAGGATTTGATGTTTGGCCTCAAACCCCTATCAGTGCTTGATAAGTAGCTCCACCCCTTCAAATGATAAACAGCTAAAATAAATAAAAGCTGCATGAAAAAAGCTAAAATGTAAAACCAGAGGGAGATGTTTTAAACTATGTGCAAAGAAATCCATAAAGGAAACTGTGTCTGTTTGTAAATTTAAATGTTAACTAAAACTTCCCAATGTGTTTTAATTGGAGAGTGTTGTAACTGAAACTCCTATGATCTCCCCAAGGCACTCCTTACCGAGGGAAGGAAACCAGTAAGATTTAGTATATGGCCCAGAACCCCGAAAACCAGTGCCTGCGAAGCAGGGTCACCCCTGGAAATTATAAAGGACTACAGCTAAATGCATGAAAAATTCAAAATCCAAAAGAGGGGGTGGTTGTTTAAAAATATGTGCAGAGACTTGTTAAAGGACAAAATGGATGTTTTTTTTTTTTTAAAGGTAGAATCTAAGTGTTAACCAAAAACACCAGCCAATATGTTTTCCCAAATGAATAATTAGAGAGCAACCTAATCAAGCCCCTGTTAACCCCAAGATCCTTCCATCCTTATCTCATCCAGCAATTTCATTGACATAAGTTAGGGCCACCTTACTACTCACATGATCTGGGTCAGAATTCTGCAGATTCATATGGCAGGGTAAGAATCCACTGACTCTAGCAGATACTGTCAAATGTGTGAACACACAGAGAGCCCTTGAAGATGTGGGCTCCTGCACATAAAAAGTGTGTCCCTTCTGCATCACCCTCCGCAGTGCAGCAGAACGCTGCTGAGTCTCAGACCTGAGCCGGGGCCTGCAGGATTTAATTCTTAGCACATGAACCACCTATATGTTAGATTTAACAAGTGCAGATCAGGAACATTGACTATAGTAAATATGTTTTTAAATACCTGCCTTTAAACATTTTAACAATTTAGCTCCTAATTAAACACTGTCTAAAAAAGAAAAGAGTGGGATTTCCCTCTTTTATATTTGTACAAATGGGGAATTTTAGGGCTTTACTAAACACAAAAGGAAGCCTGAGTGGGAATTGGAAATATTTCCTATGTAGGTAGGCATTAATTTTTCAAAATATTGTATTATATCAATGGATTTTTTTCAGCATTAATTTGACTGGTTAGTAAATATTCTAAAGTGTGGAAAATTAGGGGGTGTGAATCAGGCAGCTCATCTGAAGCCACTGTTCTGCCTTTAAGCTGTGAATTTCCTTTTTCTTACTCTTCAAGCTCAGTTTTCCCTGTATATTAGGGATTTTTCAAACAGCAGTAAGACAACTCTGAGGAGAGTGTGGTTCTCATGAGATAATCACACCTCCGGAGTACTGAGTCTGCCTGGCTACCCTTTTTGCTTCAAGGTACCATAGGATATGATTATCTCATGAGACTCAAACACTCAGCCATGTTAAGATGCTTAAGTATTTCATAGCATGTTTTAATTGTTGGATTTTCCCCCCAAACTTACTACAAATAAATGCTTTGCAATTGTAGCCCAGTGGGCTAGCTTGCCTTAATTATATTTACTGGTTTGCATTATATTCAGCCGTAATGCAAGAAACCTACAGGCCTGTATCCTGTAAGACATTAACTTCAGCAAGTTAACATAAGGCTTGAGGCCTATGAACTTTGAACAGAGAAACTTTGCAAGGATAAACAGCCTAACGAAACCCCCAAGTATTTGGGGAGCTGAAAATAGAGTTTAAGGGAAAGTTCTAACCACAGGTACATAAGTTAACCACAGAAGTGTCCTGGCAACGAAGTGACGTACATAACAGGTACATGAGATACATCTAAGGCTAGCCTGCTTGCTTGCCTATACATCTTTCTTATAAGTTTCTTATTTTCTTATGGGTTGGTTTATTTGTTTTATTATAATAGGTTTATCGGTTTATATTATAGTATATTTTGGTTGTAACACATGAATGGTGAGCTAAGGCAAAGTTAGCATACATATGTTTGGGACCTTTCGCCTAGATAGATGGTGATGAGCTAAAACATAAGGTCCATATATGGCTGTGATCTTTAACATGGAGGATGTGTTTAAACAGGCTGGTATAGGGGCTTTCCTAAATTCATACCCTTTTAAACTTAACAGGTACACCACAACTTGGAACTTGGAAAGAACCAAAATAACCAGTTACAACAGAAATAACAAATGTGATACCTAATCACAAAAGGGCCATGGTAACGAATGGATGTATAGGATAATAAGTTGAGATAATTGATATACTAACCTATAGGAAAAAGACACTCCAACATCAGTAAGGTGAGGAAATACAAATAAGGTGTAACCCTTCTGCCCATCTGAGTTGGCAGCAACAAGGGCTGGGTTCAGTATCTAGGGGTTCCGTTTCAATAACACAATGCAAAACCGGCTTGAGCCCCCACCCAGTGACCTGAGACAATTACGTACCACCCCCCCGGGTGCCTCTAAGAGGCAATACTTCCCCTCTCGCAAGCATGGAGTCTGAGTGTAGCAAAGTCCTTTTAATAAAGGAGGGAAACAATGCGGCATTATGTTGGGGAAACACCACAAACAGGATTCATAACGCAAACCATGAGCAAAAGGCCCACCCCCAAGTGAGTTTGGCAGTATCCTTTTCCCTTCAGGGTTTTAAGTCCAGCAACCCAAAAATCCCCCAAAGTCCCAAGAGTCCAACAACCCAAAAGTCCCTGTCCCTGGTCAGTGCAGCCCCAGAGTTCAAAAGTTTAGCTGCAGAGTTTTACCTCCCAGCCTGGGTAGAAATGCGGGGGACGGGGGGTATTAAGGGACACCTTACGTGGTCCGAGGCCGACTGCCCCGCCTCTCTGTGGGGTTCTGCTGCAGCCTTCACTGCGAGCCATTCCGTCAGCCGTCCCGCGAACTGCTCCGCTCTGCCAGCCGCCCCATGAGCCGCTCCAGCCATCCCGCAAACTGCTCTGCTCCGCTCCACCAGCCACTCAGGAATATATCTTCAGCCCCCCCACCCCCGCCATTTAACATAGCACTCAGTGATTTCAGCTCTTAGTGATTTCAGTAAGTAGTAGAGGAGCTTCGGTGCTGGTGCACCATTGGCCCAAAGTGACTTCAGCTCAGCAGCCTGTAACTAGACTCCTAATGGAAGGGACGTGGTGCTGGCCCCTTCTGAGAGCGGCGCAGGGCCCGCAGCGCCACGGGGGGCAATCCTGCGGGCCGGATTCAGCCTGCGAGCCATAATCTGCCCACCCCTGGTTTAAATGGTGATAATCCTGAAATATAAAGATTTTTTGGGGATTTGGAATATGGATTAGACAAACATTTAGTAACTGCATTATTCATTTTTCTCTCAAAGGTGACATGCCAGCCCCAGATACTTATTACTGTATTAAAACTTTTAATTGACCCCTGGGTCTTTAGTTTGTTGCTGCAATCTTTAAAGCTCTGTATGTGGGTGTTTGAAACTATCTGTTGTAGTCTTATTTACTGCAGGCACTGAGTTAAACATCCTAGGAGGAAGTTGCAGGCCACATTGAAAGTAATGTAAAAATGCAAATTTCACCCCCAAAATTGAAGTTGAGGCTCCAGCTGCATCAGTTGCAGAAAGAGACAATAACAAAGATGATTACTGCTGTTAGTACCCTCTAACTGCACATCTTCTCTTCATTCCAATCTCTACTCAAAACACAATTTTTCAATGAAGTCTTTCAACAATAATCCAGCAAGAAAGGAAATTGAGTGAAATTCACTCCGCACAGACACAGTCTAAGCCGTTGGGCTTTATCTAGGTGGGGGCTGAAGGATGGAAGCTATTTCCTAACATGAAGCCAGGATGAAGCCCCTACTCAGCAACTTCTTCATTTTATGGGCTGGAATAATGGCTGCAGTCCTCCAGAGCCGGACTGCCCCTAGTTCTAGCTCATTACAGCTCCGATAGATCCCTGATAGGACTGAATTTAACCCTATACATCATTTTGACGTTTTCTGCTTTCTGGTATATTGTATCTATATTGTCTTTCTTTGGACGATACTGCATCACATTTACTGTTCTGTGTCAAACACTGTTGGTATTTGACAAATTAATATTAACAATAATAAGATCCTTGGATAAAAATGGTGCAAACTAGTATTAATAACATAACAATACAAAATATTAATGACTGATGTTTTACAATTATCTATTTTTATCAATTTTGTTCCCTCTTTTTTTTTTTTTTTAACATTTGCAAGTTTTAATCTGAATATTCCAGGTGGAGTCTAGCACAAGTGCAAGCTTTATCCAACACAGTCTTCATGATTCCACTTTTTTTTCAGTGTTACTGGCTGTATTGCAGGTCCACGTAGATAAAGGAAAGATCAGGCTGCTATAAGATAAGAATTCCACTGGATTCCAGGTTCTTGTGTGGAGAGGTGAAATTCTGAAAATCAGCAGACTGCCACTTCCATTCTGCCTTTCCTTCTCCTTTGCTATTCTGACTTCACTGATTAAAGGGAATTTCTCTGTTCCACTCTAGAGGTAGAGTAACTCCACTATGAGACCTTTTTGAGTAAGGAGATGGGCAGACTCTACAGGAGTTCTTTTTCTATTTGTTTTAGTACCTTACATTGCTGGGGTTACATTCTCCCATCCCTGATACCCAAGTAACCCAGTCAGGTGACTTTCTCTCTTCTCACCATCATGTTTTCGATGGGGAAAAAAAGTGGGTGTTTGATTCAGCAGAAGCAGGGAAAGGCCTCTTTAAGAAATGTGTCCTAGCCATGTGACTTGTTTTTCAGCTAGAGAACCACTTGTTCCATATGAGGATGTTGGGGGATGCAGTGTGCATTACCTGCTTGCATCACTTTGAATCCCAGTTGTTATATTCAGTGGTGAGCGAAGTGGAGCTTGACTGAGCTCAATCAAAAGAGAGACCTCGGATTTGCAGGTTTCACTGGGACTGTTCATGGGGAAAGGTTCCACTCTTAAGCCCAGACCCTGCCATTGATAATATATTTGTGGGAAGACTGTGGAGCCCCATTGACTTCAATGGAACTCTGATTGAGGAAAAGTCTGCCCACGTGGAACTCCATCGACGTCAGTGGGGCTCCATGTGGATGCAGCATACTGCTCACAGGCTATCAATTGCAAGATCAGGCAAAAGTGCATCAGGCCCTCAATGTTAGTCAAATTACAAGAAAAAGACCCTAGATAAAATGTTCTGTTTTGAGATCACATGGAGATTAAGTATCATAAAAATATTTCTTTCTTTTTTCATAATTAATCTCTTTTAAATGTATTCAAGAACAATAATAGGTCTTTGGAAAATGGAAAGATGTTTTAAGTCAGCATAAGGTACCAGGCAGCATATAGGAATATTTGGTATATTACTACATTTTAATTATGCATCTTAAATACATGGGGGCAGAGTATCTGTAGTTGTCTGTGTGTAAAAGATGTTGGCATTTTACTCATTCTGCAGGACATAAAGCCTTTGGAGTGCTGAAGATGCAGCACAATGGAAAATATGGTTTTTCAGGAGTAATGTGCAATAAAATACAAAGAGTTATTTAAAGAACAGTGTGGTTTCAGATTTGAGTATTACTGTCTTGCAGCATAAAGACCTTTTTTGCTACCAGTGTTGAGTGGCATGAGACCACAAGTTCAATTCCCCCAGGGGTTTCAGTAGACATGCGAGCCTGGAGCATGCCTGAAGCAAGTTACTGTACCAACAAAGAAAGTTGCCTATTCAAACTGAATGTTTAAATGTCATTTTGCTGCAAGTTTGCCTTAATGAATTCTAACATCTCCCTGGTAAATGTTCTGTAGTGTTTATGACTGCAATAGGTTCTTTTAAAACTTCCTTTTATGCAAAAATATTGACTGTGTCTTAGACTTGTAAGTGACTGAGGATCATCCATGACAAATTTTGCTAGCTCTACTTACTGGATATGTTTATATACACCTACCTGTATAATTCTTACCTGTCAGGAAATAAAATTAGCATACTGGTAATATGAAAATTAAACATCAAAATATCAGAAATTCTAATGGGAAATCTGAGATATGTATTTGGTACAATGCTCGGTTATATTTGAATTATTCATTTTTTGAAACAATGCTTATTTAGAAAACAAAAAGCTGCAGTTTGACACTTCTAAGGCATGGTAGCAAAATATATGCAATGCTCCTCCAAAGTATATCACAGCTGAAATGTTGTGACCATCCAGAATTTGTAAAAGTGGATATGAATCATATGCAGGGAAAAGTTAGTGCTGGGAAATCTAAAAATGAAATAAAAATATTTCTGGAAAAAAATTAGCTTTAGTCAGACTAAGGTTTTAGCCTCATTCCACATTACAGGTAAACTCCAGTCTCTGGTACAATTTGGAGCCATGTTTGTGTCCAGCTTAGGAGATAACTGTGCTTTAACCAGGAATGGATTTGTAGCATATACAGCCCTTAGCCCAACACTGAGGAAACTAAACTTACTCTTATTTAATGTGTGATAATTTGGCATGGATAACTAAGGCCTGACTGGATGAGCCAGCTGGTCCTTTGTTAGTTCCTATCCCTCAACTCTCTCCAGATTGAGTGGAGAGAGAATTGGGGAGGTGGAGCAGCTTTATTATTTCCCTTCAACTTCAAATGTTAGCGGCTTGCTGATCAGCAGACTCATTTGAATGTCTTCAGCCTTCTGTGTGAGTACTGGGGTGAACATAATTTCAGAAGAGTTAAGGTGTAGAAGCCACCTTGTTATACCTAAAAGCTCCCTGATGGATTAAGTGAGTTATTCTCTGATCTGGTGCTGGAGCAACACAAGTTATCAGCACAATCATTAAACACAGAAACAAGGAATTGCACACGCAGTCCAATATCCACATCCACACCAACCTTAACTCATATACCTCACTGCCCTTCCCAAAGCCTTTAAGCTCTAGCCGTCGTAGGCCTGGAGGGCAGGTGAAACACTTTGAAGATATTTTGAAAAAAATCTGTACAAAACTAACATTTTTGACTTGACTTCTGAGCAACTGGTGACTGATCATATTGCATGGCACCACACCGTAAGGGTTGGTGTGAAGGGTTCGGTCACAGAGATCCCCTTGGGACTGTCACCTGATGTGCTGAAACTACCTCTGAGCCCATTTTCTTTGCCAGCTTGGGACTCCAGAACCCTGTCTTGTTGAACCAGATATGCTAGCCTGCTGCAACACAGACCCAGGTCTGGTCCACACCTCCAAAGCTGCAGACTTCACTGAAAACAACTCAGCAAGTACTCCTGTTTCCAGCACCCAGACACCCAACTCCCAATGGGATCCAAACCTCAAATAAATTCATTTTATTCTGTATAAAGCTTATAGAGGGTAAGCTCATAAATTGTTCACTCTCTATAACACTGATAGACAGATATGCACAGCTGTTTACTCCCCCAGGTATTAATCACTGACTTTGGGTTAATTAATAAACAAAAGTGATTTTATTAAGTATAAAAAGTAGGATTTAAGTGGTTTCAAGTAATAACAGACAGAACAAAGTAAATTACTAAGCAAAATAAAACAAAACACGCAAATCTAAGCCTAATACATTAAGAAACTGAATACAGGTAAATCTCACCCTTAGAGATGTTCCAATAAACTTCTTTCACAAACTAGACTCCTTCCTAGTCTGGGCCCAATCATTTCCCCTGGAACAGACCTTGTTAGTTCCAGCAGGCATCTTAGGTGAAAAGCAGGGGATTTCACATGACTGGGACCCCCCTTGTTCTGTTCCACCCCCTTTTATAGTTTTGGCCCAAGGTGGGAATCCTTTGTCTCTCTGGGTTCCCACCCCTCCTTCTAAATGGAAAAGCACCAGATTTAAGATGGATTCCAGTACCAGGTGACTTGGTTACATGTCCTGTGAGACCCCAAGCCTCCATTCTTCCTGGGCTGACTCTCAGGAACACAGGAAGGTTTGTAAGTAAACAGAGCCATTTACAACCAATTGTCTTAGTTAATGGGAACCATCAAGATTCCAAGCCACCATTAATGGCCCACACTTTGCATAATTACAATAGGACGTCAGAATAATACTTCATATTTCTAGCTTTCTATAAAAGAATGATACATTCATACAAATAGGATGAACACACTCAGTAGATTATAAGCTTTGTAATGATACCTTACAAGAGACCTTTTGCATAAAGCATATTTCAGTTACATTATATTCACACTCATAAGCATATTTCCATAAACATATGGAGTGCAGCGTCACGGTGGGTGTCCACAACTTGAGAATAATCACATGGGGCACCTGGAAGCACAGCACCAGGCACAGAAACAACGTGCAGCTCAATCAACACAAGTGGGCAAATGGCTCAGTGGCCGGTGCTGTGAACGTTGTTCTTCCCAACGTTGGTCTATGGAGTCATTAGCACAAACTCTGATTGTCAACGTCATCCTCAAAATTGAGATGTCCAGAAGCATCGTCACCAACACCTACTTGCTTTTGGTCTGACTATATAAATGTTAGAAGCAGATCTCAGAAAGCACATGTATCTTCTTACCCCCTGCTCTTTTGCAGCTCAAACTTTGTGGGAAACAGAAAATACATTGTGCCTGGATAGTAAATTTGCATTTCACTCCACTTAGTAAAGATGATCTAAAATCACAATATAGGTAACGTTCTATATCCTGTGGTATAAAACAGCTGATGAACTGAACAATTGGGATCAATAGAAAATATAGTGGCAGGCAATGTATCATGGTGCTCCTAATAGATCGCATACCTTGTGATCATTTAGTAAGCTTGCATTCTCAAGAAACTCCAACACATGCACTGTGAGTATAGTAATAACCCATGGCCAGAGATGAGCAAAGAACAGGAAGGGACAGAAACTGTAAAACTGGAGTTTGTCTTTCACTTACAGTTAACCAAGAATCGGAGATGGTGGCCACTACTGCCTTTCTGTTGGAGCTCTGTCTTG
This sequence comes from Trachemys scripta elegans, assembly GCF_013100865.1. Taxonomy (NCBI): domain Eukaryota; kingdom Metazoa; phylum Chordata; order Testudines; family Emydidae; genus Trachemys; species Trachemys scripta. The sequence continues at coordinate 311,711,523 of NC_048298.1, read as the reverse complement.
GAAAGCTAAACAGACATTTTTAAAATGGGATAAGCAAAGTCACAGAGCATCTAGTGCAGAAATACAGGGATACATTAACAGAGAGAGACTGGAATTTTTATTTTCTAGTGAAAATCATCCCCTCTTGGGTTTAAACAGTGGCCCTGCAGTGGACACCAATAAATACCCATAGTATAACTTTTTTGACATTATGGCTCTGATTCAGCAAAACTCCTTAGCACAAGCATGCGAGTAGTCAGGCTGAAACCAGTGACACATATGCTTAAGTGTGGAATCAGAGCCTGTATATCACTGTCAATTACTTTTTCTAGCAGCACAGCAATAGTTTTTTAAAAATTCAAATCCAATCAGTGCATTAAGGAGTCTTTGAATTAAATGCTCTTTCCTAAATGTTAATTTTGTCACAGTTCAAATATGGGACCAAATCCTGCTCATGTTGAAGTCAATGGGAGTACTTTGAAGAGTAACGCAAACACGACTTGTCCTATAATTCACAACTGATACTAACCAAAGCAGTATTTATAATATTTTTCTCTTACTCTTCAATTAATATCACTATCTAGAATGTGTTCTATGCACTTTCCCATCTCCACTGCTGCAAAAGAAATGACAAAGCACCATGTCAAATTAATTAGTGACCCAACTGTGCTGTAAAAATTTCTTTTTATTCCTTTACCGTCTTCTTTTGAACCTCCATTTTTGAATGACTAATTCTACTTGAATATATCTGTAGCCATATTTTAAAAACAAATTCTTGGTTTATTTTTAAGATAATACATAAATATGGAAAAAAATGCTTTTAAAATATGGCATTATCCCTTGACAATTGTTTCTGACCCTTCTTTTTGGATACAGCAGGATTGCGAGGTCTTCTGGGAGAGAGCTGTGTCTTTGGATGTGTTTGGACAGCACCTGGCACAGTGGCCTCTGGACACTACTGTAATTATGTATATAAAAATAACAATTACTGCTTAGTAGGACTATAAAATTTTAACCAAGCTCCCTATCACAAGACATTTTGTACAGACATATTTCATACATTTCATATTTCTTGATAGTTGTCTCAGGCTCAAACTAACCTTTTTGATCATGAAAATGAATTAACACTCTCCAGAAGACTATTCTGCTAAAAATTGACTTATTCATTTAAATTACCATAGAGAGGAAAGTTGAATAGTGAATATTAACATTATTTTCAAATAGAGATAAAACCTAAAAGAAACATTTTATCAAGTAATTACTACCCCTTTTTTCTTGACAGAATATGTTCTTAAATTAAGAAACTGAGAGGTTTTTATGTGTTCATACAATGATATACACGTCAAGATGCCATCATCAATAATATGCTAAATGTAAGTACAGACAGATTTTTGTAGAACATTTTCCACTAATGAATACAGTACCATCTACTGTATTAAATTAAACTAAGGAGGAATCTCTTCTTATACTGCCATGAATGTCTTTACTGGAGTCACAACATGGCAGCTCAGATGATGAGACAGAACATGGGTGAAATTCATGCCTGAGATAACTCAGCTGAAGTCATTTGGGTGTGACACGAGGGGCAAATTTGGAATCATAACTCAGATGATTGCACCTGAAGTTCACGCTCACAAAACATCTCAAATAAACATAGTGTTCCCTCAAGTTTCATTTGTTTTGTTATCTCATTGATCTATATCTTTGTCCCACCATCCCTTGTGTTCGTGTGGTCTTCAGTTATTCTGTTATATGTATACGGTAGAATAGATAATAAATTCCTTACTTACTTACTTGCTTTTAGTGCTAGATTAAAAAAAAGAATATATTGAACATTTCAAATGTGTTACAGGTTATAGATTCTGGTCTTATACACCCAGTGCTCTGTAATTTGATTTCTGTTAGCACTGAACATTGGGCCAAAATTCACTAGTTTATTTACTTTTTCAGAAGAATTATTTCTGTCCTTGGTAGTATAATTAGCATTGTCCTGTGTTAGAATATTGGAAAACCAGTGCCTTTTCCTCTTAAGGTTTCATCATATGGGCTCCAGAAAGAAAGCTGGGAGCCAAAGTGCAACTACTTAGCATTCAGTATATGTTCAACCATTTACAAAGAGGATTTTGCATGAGAAATTGCATTCAGGAATGCATCTGAGGTGACAGAGCAGTGGTTAGCCACTGTTATAGCTGCTGAGCATTGGATAGCGCTTTGTTACTGACAAACCAGTAATGTGAAATAAGCTGAGAGATGCAGTACGGTAGGTTGGTGTGCCAGCAAGTGCATTGTGTCTAGCATACCTCACAAAGCATTGAGCAGCTGGCTGAGAAAGATAGTTTTCTAGTCAGCCTTGGGCCATTTCAGTGTCAGTGGCTGGAGCACCTGGCTCACCCTCCTATCAATTTCTTCTACATACAGCTCTTTGAGCGCAGTTCTACTCTGAAAACTGACTGCAGAAATGGCATGGCAGGATTCCATATTAATTGTCTCTCAGGGTCTTTGTGTCCTAAGTTTAAAAGTAAAACAATTTGGAGTTTTTTCCCCCTACTGGCCGGCCCTGCAAGCTCAAGTAATCAAGTAACCCTATAATCAGAATTTAGTAGTCAATTCAATGTTGATGATTCATAAGAAGAAATAGAATCCCTCTGACTCCCTCTCATTAGCTATATTGGCTCTCATCTCTTATGTAAAAAGGTGTGCTTTCTACATACTCACTTTCCAGAGTAGAATCACACTTTTAGCACTATCAAATAGGCACCAACTCCCAGAGGGTAGTAGGAATAACTACAATTTCTAAAACAGGTTTCTAGGCACACTATTTTGTTCTCTGGATTATGATTAAGGATATATGCACTGGCCACACCCTGTCTCCACTCTACTTTATACTCATTTCCTGCCCCATTGCTTAAGGGCTATTAACTGACACCAGCAATGGCCCATATATCAGCTGAGAACAGCTGGAGCATAGTACATGCCAGTATCTATCCCTCCCACTCCCAGCAGGCCCCCTGCATTAGGACCTGCGGGGAGTGGCTAATATGCCAGCTGTATGGCTACAGGGCGAATTAGAGAGGTAAGGTGGGTGAGACAATATCTTTTACTGTACTAACCTCTGTTGGTGAAAAAGACACGCTTTCAAGATTACACGGAGCTCACTCCTGGGGAATCTCCAGGCAGGGACCTGGGGGTGGTGTCTGCTTACTTTGCACCTCTCACAGAGAATCTGCCCTGAAGGATTGATTGGTGCCCATGTAATCTTTTTGGAATAACATTTGCCTCTCAGTGTTAAGCAGCCTAGAAAATTCAAATCTACACTGTTTCTCTTGAGAAAAATGGCCAGGAGAGGTAATTTATAGTGTTCAAGATATCCTTTGATAAAATAATTTCTCATCCCTCACACTGAAAAGGGCAAAGAGAGCAGAAGCCAAAATAGAAATGAAAAATATCATTAGGAAGCAATTTTTCATAGCAATTTTTGAGCAATAATTATACAGAATGCTGTTCCTGACACAAGTTCATTGGGGGTAGGGTAGCATGGGTCATTCAAGAGGGAATTAAATGACATCCTAACAAATGATAAATTATTGACTGAGACAGATTTTAATCTCTTACACCAGGGCAAATCTGGAGTAACTCTAATAATTTCAGTGGCATTACTTTGGTTTTGTATTGGTACTACTGAGACCACAATACATCCCGTGAACTTTTATTTGTACCAAAAATTGTACAGAATTCTGCTGTAAGCATTATAAAGGGCTTTTACATTTGTTGAATAGTCATTGACTCTCCACCTCAGATTTCCCTTACATGGGAGAATTCACACCCTGTTAGAGTCAGTGCTTTTCATCTGGGCTCTTGTGTCATCTCTGCTAGCCAGCTCCCAGATTCCCTGGACATGTGTGTTAAAGGAGATGCCTAGAGCCTCAGCCCTACCACTTTACTGGGTCCATGTCAGGAAGGAAGAGTCCAGCACGCTACACAGAGGTCTCAGAGCTGAGCATGAGTGTTACTGAGGGAATTGGTGGCTAGTATTTTGCGGTACTTTTCTTCTCCCCTCACTTGGGTCATGGGAGGGAGTGTTGCCCCCTCAGTTCTTGGATTTTTTTTTTCAGAAATAAATTCCATTACTAGAAGGTTTGATGTACTTCCTCTGGTTTATTTCAATAGCTGGTATTCTCTCTAGTTCTCCTATGTGTATGGTTAGTGTGGAGACAGGCAGCAGCATTAGAGAGAATGCCAGCTGTTAAAAAAAAAAACAGAGGAAATATGCCAAACCTTCTAGCAATGAAAAGTATTTCTGGACGGGGGGAAACAAATGCTATAGAAAGAGTAGCATAGGTCATGGGGGAATAGACAGGAGACGGAAAGCTATGTGTGGGTGGTAGAGAATTGGAAAGGCCAGTTGGGAGGGCACAAAGAGAAGGGATGAAGTGGAGGAGATAAAAGAAAATGTCAGGGAGTATAAGGGCATGGCAGAGAAAAGTGAGTGGTATGGGGAGGTAGAGGGAAAACCATTTCCATGCAAAATGGCCTGTGCTGTCTGTGTAAGGATCATAATACAATGAAACACCATGTCCACATCATCTTTGGATCAGTTATTGATTGAACAGTGGAGTCTTTTCCAAACATTTAAGACTGAGGTCACTTAAAACTTAGCAGAGTCAAAATCAACAATCCATTGGTATCAGGAATAGCTTGGTGAAAATTATTCCCCACATCTTACTGTGATCTCTATCTTGGTCTCCTTTTATTCACACTAATCCCAGTTCTTAATGTCTATATTCTTCACCTGTTATCTTTGCCTTCACCTGTTATGTATTCTTCAGCTGTTATGCACATTTCCATATTTTCTCCTAAATGTCAGTTCCTACAGCTGAAAGTTAATATGGGACAATTAAATATATTCACTCTACCAAAGCCTTGAACATAAGTTTATGATTACTTTGAATATAGCTTGCCTCAGTGGGACATAATAAATTAGTCTAATCATATGGCGAGTACTTACTTCCTCCTGTGTTTGTTCCTGCTAGGAACTGAAATTGTCTCAGTAATTGTATGCAAATCCCTTCACCAGAATAATCACAAGAAAATTATGTGCTTCTACCCCTTTGCTATAGAAGCAGAAAAGTAACCTTTCCTAACCTCACTTCCAAATCAACTTAAACGAGCTGTTGTGTCTTCCTATATAAAATATAGACAAAAAATTATCATTATTTACAGTACAGACTTTGGTGTGTTGAATGTACCAAGCTAATATTTCGTTAGTATTGTGTGCCGTGTTCATTTGGCACTGCTTTTGTAATATATACAATCCAATATCCATATTCTTCTTTGGATCCAAACTACAAAACAATTACACAGAGGTACTGTTGATTTAAAAGGTGAATGACTGTTTCTGATATCCTATCTAAAACTAGGATTCCACATCTTGTTTATTTCTGATTTAACCTTAAAAAATTACACATTTAGAATTGTAGGTGCAGAGAGTTTTAAGAAATATACATATGTAAAATGAAATTGGCAATTTGTCCTGCATTGTGGTAAATGCTTCACAAATCCAACCAAGAGCATTGTAGAGTTTTATCAATGCAGTATTTAATGGACACCTTGTTACATACTTATATAAAATAATTTCCTTACTCTGTGGCTAGTAAAAGTTAGGTATTTACTCAAAATGTATAAATTGGTTGCCTTTGCTCACACTGAAAGACTTTGTAAATAATGACAAAAGAGAAAATTTCATAAATATTCATCTCTGACGTTTCCTCCGTCTGTATTTTTTGGAAGGGAAAGTGGTTCAGATATTCATGTGTTTTATTTCCCTGACCCCACCCTTAAAGGTATGTCTGCACTACGGGATTAATCCGAATTTATATAATTTGAATTTTGGAAACAGATTGTATAAAGTCGAATGTATGTGGCCACACTAAGCACATTAATTCGGCGGTGTGCGTCCAAGTACCGGGGCTAGCGTTGATTTCCGGAGCGTTGCACTGTGGGTAGCTATCCCACAGTTCCCGCGGTCTCCCCCGCCCATTGGAATTCTGGGTTGAGATCCCAGTGCCTGATGGGGCAAAAAACATTGTCGCAGGTGGTTCTGGGTACAGCCTCACCCCACCCTCCATGAAAGTAATGGCAGACAACCATTTCGCGCCTTTTTTTCCTGGGTGAACACTGCAGACTCCATACCATGGCAAGCATGGAGCCTGCTCAGCTCAAGACAGCAGTCATGAACATTGTAAACACTTCACACGATCTCGTGCAGTTTATGCTGAGCCAGGACCAGAAAAACGAGGCGAGGAGGAGGCGGTGACGGCAGCGCAGCGACAAGCGTGATGAGGACATGGACATGGACACAGAATTCTCTCAAACCGTGGGCCCCGGTGCTTTGGAGATCATGTTGTTAATGGGGCAGGTTCTATCCATGGAATGCCGATTCTGGGCCCGGGAAACAAGCACAGACTGGTGGGACTGCATAGTGTTGCAGGTGTGGGACGATTCCCAGTAGCTGCGAAACTTTTGCATGCATAAGGGCACTTTCATGGAACTTTGTGACCTGCCCTGAAGCGCCAGAATACCAAGATGAGAGCAGCCCTCACCGTTGAGAAGCGAGTGGCGATAGCCCTGTGGAAGCTTGCAACGCCAGACAGCTACCGGTCAGTCGGGAATCAATTTGGAGTGGGCAAATCTACTGTGGGGGCAGCTGTGATGCAAGTAGCCAAAGCAATCACTGAGGTGCTGCTACAAAAGCTAGTGACTCTGGGAGATGTGCAGGTCATAGTGGATGGCTTTGCTGCAATGGGATTTCCTAACTGTGCTGGGGTGATAGATGGAACCCATATCCCTATCTTGGCACCGGAGCACCAGGTATCCAGTACATAAACCGCAAGGGGTACTTTTCAATGGTGCTGCAAGCACTTGTGGATCACAAGGGACATTTCACCAACATCAACGTGGGCTGGCCGGGAAGGGTTCATGACGCTCGCGTCTTCAGGAACACTACTCTGTTTAAAGGGCTGCAGCAAGGGACTTACTTCCCGGACCAGAAAATAACCGTTGGAGATGTTGAAATGCCAATAGTTATTCTTGGGGACCCAGCCTACCCCTTAATGCCATGGCTCATGAAGCCGTACACAGGCAGCCTGGACAGGAGTCAGGAGCTGTTCAACTACAGGCTGAGCAAGTGCAGAATGGTGGTAGAATGTGCATTTGGCCGTTTAAAAGGTCACTGGCGATCGTTACTGACTCGCTCAGACCTCAGCCAAACCAATATCCCCATTGTTATTTCTGCTTGCTGTGTGCTCCACAATCTCTGTGAAAGTAAGCGGGAGACCTTTATGGCGGGGTGGGAGGCTGAGGCAAATCGCCTGGCTGCTGATTACATGCAGCCAGACACCAGGGCGATTAGAAGAGCACACCAGGAAGTGCTGTGCATCAGAGAAGCTTTGAAAACCAGTTTCATGACTGGCCAGGCTACAGTGTGAAATTTCTGTTTGTTTCTCCTTCATGAAAACCCGCCCCCTTTATTGACTCATTCTCTGTAAGGAACCCACCCTCCCCCTTCCCCCAGCTTGCTTTCAAAGGAAATAAAGTCACTATCGTTTAAAAATCATTTATTCTTTATTAATTGATTATAAAAAGAGGGAGAGAACCCGGGTGGGGTTTGGGAGGAGGATCGGCGGGAAGGAAAAGGCCACTAAAAAAAGGTTTAAAAATGACAGCCTTTTGCTTGGGCTGTCCACTGGGGTGGAATGGGATGGTGTACGGAGCCTCCCCCCCGTGTTTTTACACTTCTGGGTGAGGAGGCTATGGAACATGGTGAGGGGGGAGGGGATTATACAGAGGCTGTAGCGGGACTCTGTTATCCTGCAGCCATTCCTGAAGCTCCACCAGACGCTGGAGCATGTCTGTTTGCTCACGCAGCAGCCCCAGCGCTGCATCCTGCCTCCTCTGATCTTCCTGCTGCCACCTCATCTTGAGCGTCTCTCCTCTCCTCACATTGGTCCCTCCTGTCCTCATGTTGGTCCCACATGTCCTCACGTTGGTCCCTCCTGTCCTAACGTTCACTGGCTTCTTTCCTATACTTTGAAACCGTGTCCTTCCACTCATTCAGATGAGCTCTTTCACTGCGGGTGCATTCCATGATTTCTGCGAACATCTTGTCTCACGTCTTCTTTTTCTGATGCCTTATCTGAGATAGCCTTCGGGACAGAGAAGGGAGATAAATTTTGCAGAACAATGCTTATACTCTTTCACGGTGACCAACACTGTTCACATTACATAGCACATGTGATTTCTGTGCAAGGTCACATTTTGCCTCTTAATATTGAGTGCCTGTGGCTTTGCTGCTAGAGATCACAGACGCAGGTCCGGGCAACAGAATTTGGCTTGCATGTGGCCATGGTAAGCCATTGTCTTTCGGCTTCTGCACCCTCCTTTCCCACATACCAAGCAAAAGCCCGTTGAGTGCTGCGGTTTTCCTGTTAACCTTCAGCAGCAGAAAACAAACTAACCCCCCCCCATCCAATTCTCTGGATGATCGCTTTATCCCTCCCCCCACTGCATGGCTGGTATCAGGGAAGATCCCTGCAGGAACCAAACTAACACCCCCCACCCTGCCATGAATTCTCTGGGATGATCGCTTTACCCCTCCCCCCACTGCGTGGCTGGTATCAGGGAAGATCCCTGCTAGCCAAACGCGAAAAGCTCNGTATCAGGGAAGATCCCTGCTAGCCAAAGGCGAAAAGCTCAGCGCCAATCCCCCCCCCCCCCCACGCTTGGCTAACTGCAGGGAAGGATTTCTTTTCAGCCACAGGCAAACAGCCCAGTAGGAACGGCCACCTCTGTCCCCTTAATTAAATTCCCGTATTTCAACCAGGTTACCATGAACGATATCACTCTCCCGAGGATTACACAGCGAGATAAAGAACGGATGTTGCTTGAATGCCAGCAAACACCGGGACCAGACGCTGCCAGGCTTTGTCATGCAATGATACCAGATTACTTACTGCAAGCATGGTGTGGTCAAGTGTCCTACCATGGAGGACGGAATAAGGTTGCACTGCCTAGAAACCTTGTGGCAAGACTTTTGGAGTACCTCCAGGAGAGCTTCATGGAAATGTCCCTGGAGGATTTCCGCTCCATCCCCAGACATGTTAACAGACTTTTCCAGTAGCTGTACTGGCCGTGAATGCATCCCAAGTCCTCAGGGCAAAGTAATCATTAAAAAACGCTTGCTTTTAAAACAAGTTTTATATTTTAAAAGGTAAACTCACCTGAGGTCCCTTCCATGGGGTCGTGGTCTTGGATACTGGCTTGGGAGGGTTGAGGAGGTACTTCAGTCAGGCTGAGAAAAAGATCCTGGCTGTTGGAGAGAACAGAGTGCTGGGTGCTCTCCGCAAGCTCGTCCTCCTCCTCCTCCTCCTCTTCCCCGTCTGCAGAATCCTCAGGTGTAGCTGATGAGATTATCCCCGCCTCAGAATCCACGGTCAGAAGTGGAGTAGTGGTGGCGGCCCCCCCTAGAACTGCATGCAGCTCAGCGTAGAAGCGACATGTCCGCGGCTCTGACCCGGAGCAACTGTTTGCCTCCTTTGTTTTTTGATAGGCTTGTCTGAGCTCCTTGACTTTCACGCGGCACTGATCTGAGTCCCTATTGTGGCCTCTCTCCATCATGCCCTTGGAGATTTTTTCAAAAGTTTTGGCGTTTCATCTTTTCAAACGAAGTTCTGCTAGCACTGAATCCTCTCCCCATACAGCGATCAGATCCAGTACCTCCCGTACAGTCCATGCTGGTGCTATTTTTCGATTATCAGCCTGCATGGTTACCTGTGCTGATGAGCTCTCTGTGGTCACCTGTGCTGTCCACGCTGGGCAAACAGGAAATAAAATTCAAATGTTCGCGGGGCTTTTCCTGTCTACCTGGCCGGTGCATCCGATTTCAGATTGCTGTCCAGAGCGGTCACAATGGTGCACTGTGGGATAGCTTCCGGAGGCCAATACCATCGAATTGCGTCCACACGAACCCTAATTTGAAATGACAATATCGATTTTGGTGCTACTCCGCTCGTCGGGGTGGAATACAGAAATCGATTTTAAGAGCCCTTTATTTCAAAATAAATGGCTTTGTTGTGTGGACGGGTGCAGGGTTAATTCAATTTAACGCTGCTAAATCTGAATTAAAGTCATAGTGTAGACCAGGCCTAAAAGCTTCACAATCTATTAGCTTTCTCTCTAGCAAAGGAGAATTGTGGGAGTCAGGTTACTTCACTAATTTAGGCCCAAGTCCTACAAATATTTGCTCATGTGCATTATGTTGCTATGGTATGTACTCCAATTGATGTCCCATGGAATGCTCATGTTAGCAATGTTAGGCAGATGCGCAGATCTTTTGTGGGGTCAGGGCCTTATTTTCCTGTGCATTGGTGTGTTGTGCTGCTACTAAACCATAGCTATAACTCACCTGGCTATATTTTTTAAACAGACCAAAATAATGTAGTAATATTTTTGTGATAGAAAAACCTCAGAACTATCTAAATAAATTGTTAAACTATTTCACATTATAGTCTTATGGTTTATTTAGACTTTCAAAAAGATCAAAACTAGGGTAGTTGTTTTTCAATCTATACATATTCATAATCCAAAAGATAAGATTCATCGGTTTTAAGGCCAGAAGGGGACCATGATAATAATCTAATCTGACCTGTATAATACAGGCCATAAAATTTCACCCAGTAAGACATGCATGAAACCCAACAACTTGTGTTTGAGCTAAAGCATAACTTTCAGAAATATATCCAATCTTAATTTCAAGATTTCAAGTGATGAACAATCTACCACATTTTTGGTAAAATAGCCAATGATTAATTTTCCCTTCCCTGCTAAAAGTTTGCACCTTATTCCCAGTTAGAATTCTTCTAACGCCCAGCTGTTGGAACTTGTTAAGGCCTTATCTGCTATGTTAAAGAGCCTGAAATATCAAATATCTTCTTCCTGTGGAGATACCGATAGATTATCACTAACATGCTTCTTAATTTTCTCTTCAAGAAGTTAAATAGAGTTAGCACTTCTAATTTCTCATTGTCAGGCATGTTTTACAGGACTCAAATCATTTGTGTGGCTCTTCTCTGAACTCTCTGAAATTTTTCAACATTACTTTTTAAAATGTGGACACCAAAAGTGGACCCAGCAGCCAGTGAGTGGTTTCACCAATGTCTCATATAGAGATAATATCACCTCTCTATTTCCTGTTCTCTGATCTCCTGTTTATGTAGTTAAGGATCACATTAGCCCTGTTAGTCATATCATTCCATTGGAAGCTCACGTTCACTTAGCTATCTATGAATGTGAGATGAATAGTGAGGTGGCAAAATCTGCTGAAAACACCCAATGAATCTGGACCAGTCTGGGCCTCTTGCCCCCTCAACTCATTCACTGGAGTGGTGTTTAGTGAGACATGATTGTTCTCCACCTGTTCTTGTTGTTTGTTTGTAAGCTACATTCCTTTCTTTTTGCTCTAACTGGCCTCATTTTTAGTTTTACTATAAAGGGTAGTGAAATCTTTGAACTTTTGCAGGTACTGTTAAAATGGCTTGTCACCGACTCTTTTTTCCCCTCTAACAGTCTAAAGCAGTGGAGTGTTGTAGTCTTTGCATAAGGCTCAAATTCTAAGAGAGGATTCCACTGAGGGGATGAGTGCTATCTCCCAGCCTTGTGGCCTGAGAGATCTGGGATTATGCTGTGTCACGGGATTTGAGTGTAAACCATAGTAAGATACCTTTGAAGACTGGTCTGATGCTTCACTCCTGTAGGGTTGGCGCAGCCATTTCTTAATCCTGGTCTGAGTCAGATGGCCAAAACTCAGAAAGCGAGAGGCTAATGTAGTCTTAGGAACATGCAGGAAACCTTAGCATCACCAAGCTTGTTACAAATTTGTATTTAATTTGTGTTTTTTCCCTTGCTGTGGGGACTGCTCATTCATACTCATATTTAATCAGACTATGTCTTAATAAAGCTTGTAGCCTATGTATCATTTTTTTTCTTTAGCATATCCTCATTTGGCAGTTTACAGGCTTTACCATGTTTGATACTATTTTAATCAAGAGGCGACCATATTGTGACTATCATGTCCAATTCTTCTTAGTCTCTCTTTCAAGGAGATGTCACGTGTGGGATTTTTTTTTTAAGTTAAATATTAAGTGTAGGCAACTCTGAGAGATCTGGACTGTAACCAAAAATTTAAAGTTCAACAAAATGGTTAAATGGGATATAGGAATATATATTACTGGGAAGGAATAGAATTCTGTTGAAAAAATTGTATTTGGCCATGTAATTACATACTGTATCATAATGTATACTCACAAGCACGTGGAATTAAAGTTTTGGGGGCAGCCTTAAATTGGTATTTTGTTAACTTGAGTACCTGACTTTACAACCTTAAGATTGTTCTTGTATTTTAATTTTTGCATATACTAGAAATTATGTATGTATGTATGTAACTATGGGCACAGAGAATGATGCCCATAGTTGAGCTTGCCTGACACACACAAGGGGGCTGAATTATGGCTGCACAGACAACCCTAATTCTAGAATGTCAACTTTTGAGTGAATAATTGTGGCATCTTAGAGACTAACAAATTTATTTGAGCATAAGCTTTCGTGGGTTACAGCCCACTTCTTCGGATGCATCCAAAGAAGTGGGCTGTAACCCACAAAAGCTTATGCTCAAATAAATTTGTTAGTCTCTAAGGTGCCACAAGTACTCCTGTTCTTTTTGCAGATACAGACTAACACGGCTGCTACTCTGAAACTTTTGAGTGCTTGACTTTGCGACCTTAACATTCTGTAACATGGTCTTTTTGGATGTTATTTATACAAAGTTATAATTGCAGCTATTGTAGCTGTTATAAGAGAAATAAAGAAATTGTCCCAGGAATTAATACAAAAATTCCACAAAATTAAGACACAGCCAGAGGTGTCACATATTGGGGCAGTAGGAATCTCTGGCAAAACCAATATTTGCAATTCTAAGTACATAAATTGGGTGTTCTTCTCATTTATCTAAAAGTATTCTCTGGCAATTTACTCACCATGTCTGCTAGCTGTAGAAGAAGGTAAGGTACTTTGATCTTATAGCTTTAGTTAGAAGGCAAAACTTACTGAAGTGGGAAAAGATAATGACATCGGAGAGGTGAAAATAAAGAGCATATGGAAAACAATTAGAGTGCCTTCAACACAAGGTCTCTCGACTGGATCCTCTCAAGTTTTCCCTAACCTTTATCACTTGGTAGATTGATAACTCACCTTCACAGTACATTTCCCATGAATGTTAGCAGCCTCTGAAATGTGAAAAAAAGAGAGAAGAGCCTGCTGCAGAGCAGCTGCAGTGCAAACAGGAACTGACATTGTCTGAATCTTTGATCACAAATTCTAGCTTCAGAGTAGCCCAAGCCACGGTTTGAACAAACTCACTGAAGGGCTTGTAAGGGAATATCCTACTATGTTCTGTAGTTTCATTGAAACCTTTAAAAAAAAATGTGGCTGCTCTATATGGATAGCATTTTCTTGTTGCTGTAAGTTCTCCCCAGGAAAAGCAGGTACACCTACTGTACATGAAACTGTGAGTACAGGAATCCTATGAAGCTAAGAAAAAAGCTCTGGACTACCAATGAAGCTCATTTTGTATATGTAATGGAACACTGACAAGTGTTGCTCCATCATACAAAGAGACTGCAAACAGAGAAAGGCAGAAATTAGCAGTGGGCCTGAGACATGAAGTTTGGAACTGAAGCCAAATTTCTTGTAAATGTGGAAGTGTTTGGTCAGGCCATTATGATACATACCTCCTTTGTAAAGCATTTTGAGATCTACTGATGAAAAGTGCTATATAAGAGCTGGGTATTAGTATTTAATATTTATTATTACAGAGCGAAGAGTGATACACACAATTCACATGACGTACTGGATCAAGGTGAATAGTTCCTTGATTTTGGTTCAGACCCATCTTAGAAGGGTGTGTAAAACTATTTTCATGATTTAAAGAAGGAATGACTTAGCTCACAAGTAGAGCTGTACATAACTTGAATAGCAAAACTGGTTTTAGATTTTTGGGCCTACCAGGCAAATTGGACAAAGTTTCTTTGAATCTTTCATTGAATCTTCTGCCTTTGGGTTTCAAAAACAGCAAAAGTAGGGGATTTGGCAAAATGTTCCACCCAAACAATGAAAACATAGCAGGGCCGCCCAGAGGATTCAGGGGGTCTAGGGCAAAGCAATTTTGGGGGCCCCTTCCATAAAAAAAAGTTGCAATACTATAGAATACTATATTCTCATGGGGGCCCCTGCGGGGCCCGGGGCCTGGGGCAAATTGCCCCTCCCTCTGGGCGGTCCTGAAACATAGCAATGCAATGCAATTGCTGCTGAAACCACCAAAAAATCCAGGTTTTGTGATAGATCTTGCAAATCTCACTGGCTTTGCCTGAAGTTTTGGGATTGTATGTACAGAAATTCAAAACAAAACCATAAAACTGTGTGAACTGAAACCACTGGAAAGGGAGCTGTAACTCTTAAGAGATTAAATTGATACATTTTGTGCAACATTGTGTATAAATGGTGGGACAACATGGAGCCATGGGTCTATCGATCGGCCTACGTATTCATTATATGGCAGTCGTCACCATAGTAACTCAGTTTTGCTTAGTCCTCCATACCATGTGATTTAACTGTTCATTGCACACCCCAAATTTATTTCCTAAGAATTACTTAACCAATAATAAATTTGCTTTTAACGGAAAAATCCACTTCGGTGGAGGGCCCTGTGACAGCACGGGGGTCAGAAAAGGCAAGCAGCAGGTGAGCCAAACCAGAATATCTCTGGCTCCTAGCAGACAGGGTAAAAGAGGTGAGGAGGGATGGTTCAATGGTCAGGGTACTAGCCTGGGTTGAGGGGGACCTGGCTTCATTTCTTGCTCTGCCACAGCATCCTGTATGCTCCTGGACTAGTCACTTAGGGCTTGTCTATACTTACGCGCTGGTTCGGCGGCAGGCAATCGAACTTCTGGGTTCAATTTATCGCATCTTATCTGGAGGCGATAAATCGAACCCAGAAGTTCTCCCCATCGACTCCGGTAATCCGCTCGGCGCGAGAAGTACGCGGAGTCGATGGGGGAACCTGCCTGCCGCGTCTGGACCGCGGTAAGTTCGAACTAAGGTACGTTGAATTCAGCTACGTTATTCACGTAGCTGAAGTTGCGTACCTTAGTTCGAATTGGGGGGCTAGTGTAGACCAGGCTTAGCCTCTCAGTTTGCCATCTGTAAAATGGAGATAATATCACTTCCCTACCTCAGAGGTGTGTTATGTGGCTACAGCACTCAGACGCTAAGGTGATGGGGGCCACATTAATACCATAGATAGATACAGACTGTGATCTGATTCCAAGTGTATTAACCCTGTTTTCCTGCACCAGACAGTGCAATGAGCCTACTAGTTGGAATAACATATGGTGTTAATACGCATAAATTGCACTCTGTATGCTGCATAGTTTTATTAATAGCTTATTTCCTGCACGGCAGCTCCAAAGTTAGAAATAATGCTGCAATTTATATAATTAATAATTATGTTGTAATAATTTCTATTTGAAATGTGTGGCCACTTCAGTGACTGTATCATGGGAAAACCATTCTGAATGAACTGCATGAGTAAAGAGGAAAAAAACCCTTACAGAATAAAAAGTTTCCATGATTTGAATTATTGGAATTCTAATTATAACATAGATAATTGATTACTGGAACATTTTTTTTTTAAATATCACTCTCCATCAATGTGCAGTCCAACAGAATGATAGGCAAAGCAAAAATCTCTTTGATTTATTCTGACATAATCTAGCAGAGTTAGACATTAGATTTTATTTTATGTTTAAATTTTAATAAATAAAATTAGGGAAGTCATGGCTAAGACACATTTATTTTGTATGGAAATAAATATATTCCTATAAGAAACAAGCATTAATCATTGTTCTGTTCTTCATACGGTGCCATAAAATGCATGGCATTTTAAATGACAAATGAGACTTGGGACCCACTTGGGAAAGCTTACAAATCCCTGGGCTCAACAGTCAGATCTGTGCAGATGGGCACTCAGGCCCACACAGATCCTACATTGCTCAGTGTGGTTTCAGGTGGATCTAGGTGCAGCACACAAGCCTATGTTTAAATTAAACATGATGCAAGACCTTATAGCAGTGGTTCCCAAACTGGGGTTCGCGAATTGTTACGGGAGGTTCTCAGGGAAAAATTCCCTAATGGCGGACAGAGCTGTCCCTAGGGACTCCGGGCAGCATGGGGCCAGCAGGCCGGAGCCCCAAAACTTCCAAGAGCTAAGCAGATCAAAGCAAGCATCTCTCTCACACTGAGGAGACTTCACCTCCCTTTCCATTTCTTATTAGGAGTCTTGAAGGTTGATATTTTTTGCTGTTTTTAAAATTAAATAGGCAGCTAGTATTGTTTTTAAAATTATTATGAAGAACAAGTTTAAGCTTTGTTGTAACAAGCGTTGTTTGTCTGGACTTCTCAAGATCTGAATGCTTGTGTAGGAGGAACTCTTTGAGTTGGCTTCTTAAATACCTTCATGCTGTTTCACATCTGATACTCCTTGATGAAATATAGGAGCCTTGTCTTATAACAGGCTTATTCAAAGTGATACAAGCTATGAAAGTGAGATCTTGGAAGAGTGTTGCCGTTTTCATAATACAATAAAAATACTGTAATGATAAATAATAATTAATAATACATAGTGTGTAATAAGCATGTCACAAAAACAAATTTTATATTTCCAAGATCACTGCTTTTATAATTTATACTCAGGTAAAGGAGAAAATCCCTGGAAATATTATTTTTAAGAGGGGGTTCACAAGACTTGACATTTTAGTGAAAGGGGTTCACAGGTTGTTAACGTTTGGGAACGACTGCCTTACAGGAATGTGTTGTGTTGGTATATATGGAATGGGTTAGTTATAGATAGTATACCAGTAGATGGCGCACAAGAATAGGTAGCATAGTTCCTGGGTTTTGTAGGACCAATAAAACTTGTTGGACACTGCAAATAACTTCCTCTGGCTGCTTTTTGTGTCAACAACAAACCTCATGTCAGTTTTTCTGCTTCAATTCTTCATTGTGGCTGCCCAGGGGCATCGAGTCACAGCAGTAACTGTGTTTAGGAAATGGAGGGAGTGAGAGAACGACAGAGAAGTGTGACAAAACCAAGACTTTAAGTGAGTGCATATATTTGTTATATTTGAATACCAATAGCTTCGCCGCTTTTTTTCAGTAATGTGTTGTTGTGAATGCCTTTAACTTTTTGTTTTGTATTCCCGAATGTGCGAACTTAGGTAATGGGGTGGATGAGATGGGAGCATAGGAGAGGGGAGAGCATGAGAAATGGGTTGATGCTGAAGTGCAGTTAAGGGCTGGGGAGAGGGGAGCAGAAGAGGAGGATGGAGTGTGAAAGTCAGAAGAAAAAAGACTAGTGCAGATTGCCTGGATGAAATGAATTGACACCATCTGAAGTGAATCAAATGGTGAGATAATCAAACAGTGGCAGTGGAAACACAGATGACCAGTCAGGGGTAAGTGTAACGGTGCCTAATGCCAAGAGAGTGGTGTAGTAAGTGTGTGGAGTTTAAAGGCATCAGGAGGATGAAAAGTGTTGATTAAGTTATCTGGCTGTTAGCAACTGTGAGAGGATGCCCCTGCTGCTGATAATACTACTGAAGAGGACTTGTCCAATGGTAGACAAGAAGACTGTTCCAGAAGACTGTTACTGCTGCTGAATGTGAGGGAGCTGCTGGGACCCCAGTGGAGGTCCACTGAAGACAGAGAGGGATGTTGGTGGGATGCTCCCTTGCTGTCCTTTTTCACCAGCTAGGACACATACATACAGAGAAGTTAGAAGGGCTACAATAAAAGTATAGCCACATCACTGGAATAATACTTGGTACTTATCTTCAAAACGTATTGCAAACAGTAACTAATTAATATTCAGAACACCACTGCGGGCAAATAAGTTTTATTATCCACATTTTGCAGACAGGAGACGTGAGCAGAGAGGTTAAGACCAATAATTTCAAAAATGTCTGTAATCCTTCTGGCTGGTGGAGTCAGGAGCAACCAGGGCCAGGTTCAATATCTAGGGGTTCCTCTTAACAATACAAAACAGAACCAGCTCAAGCCCCCACCCAGTAGCCTGGGAAAACTAAACACCACCCCTGGGCGTCTTTAAGAGGCAACACTTCCCCACTCACAAGCATTAAATCTGTGTATAATAAAAACTTTTATTAAAAAGGGAAAAGGAGCCCAGCATTAATCTGGGAAAACACCACAACCCCATGCAAAAGCATGTGACCATAAGCAAACATCCACCCCACAGTATGCTGGGCAGTGTCCTTTGCTTCCGTTACCCATCTTGTGGTGTGCAAGTTCAGCCAAATGTGTCTTTAACATGCCACTCCCCTGTCCCTCTGCTGTACCCCACTCACAGGAGGTTGTCCTTAGTCAGCAAAAACTTAAGAGTTCAGAGATGCATTCACACTGGTTCCCCCCTTCCAAAAAAGGGGATGTGTGCATGCCAAGCAATGCCTCCACTGCAGCCACCACCTCTGCAGCTGACTCAATGCTGCTGTTATCTCTGCCACTGTTACCTCTGCTGCAGCTGACCACGTCTGCCACTGTTATCTCTGAAGCTGTTATTTCTGCTGCTTGCTGCTACTTCTGCTATGCCACATTTTCAGGTTTCCACACTTAGCCCAGATCTTAGTGATTTCAGGGCCTGCTCCAGGGTTTTGGCCACCCCAAGCAGCCAAAAAAAAAAAAAATGCAATCGCGATCTGTGACAACAATTCAGCGGGAGGTCCTTCGCTCCGAGCTGGAGTGAGGGACCGTCCACCGAATAGCTGGACGTGCCGCCCCTCTCCAGAGCGGCCGCCCCAAGCACCTGCTTGCCAGGCTGGTGCCTGGAGCCAGCCCTGGTGATTTCACTGGATAGCAGGGAACCGCTGTGCTACTGCCTCTTCATGGCCTTTCCCTGCAACTCTCTCCCTATACCAGGTCTGAGGTTTAGCTGCTAGATCTGCTCATCAGTGATTTTAGTTCTAGTAACGCTGCACTCAAACAAGGTCTCCCAATTGAGTCCAATCAGCTCCGTCTTTAAACACTAGAGAGGGGAGGATCAAATAGTATCTCAGTCTCTTTAGGCAGCACCCCGACCATCAGGTAGGAACACCTATCCCCACATGCTCTCCTGTTCAGTGGGATATGGTATCCCTACTCCCTGCTTAGCAAGTGAGGTTCAGCTTAGGGTGACCCACTCACTCAGGACAGGCTAACCACAGTTCTGCTGTCCGTTACACACACAATAACGGTAACAACATTTCATTACTTCTGCATTCAATACGAACATGAATTGTAACTCAAAACTACCCAAAATTGATCATGTTGGCAAAGCAGCTCTGTCTGCTGAACACCTAGGCAGAGTAGGGGTGCCTATGCAAATACAGTCTTCTCCTGAAATCTTTTCCCCCAGTGTATCACTAGATGTCAGATGAGAACTCATTCAGACCCTGCTTAAATATCCACAAATTTTGAGTATCTCCATTTTGTTCAGTGCCCAACTGAAGATAGGTAGGTGTCTCAGGCTGGCCATCCAAAAATGAAGGCACCCACAGTCAGTAGTCATTTTTTGAAATTTTGGGGTTGTAAGGCCACACGGCAAGTCAGAGCCACTATTAGAACACAGAAGTTCCCAGTTCTGAGCACAGACCACAGCATTCTGTGTCACACCCAACTCTGTATCACAGACGCATATACTGACTGCAGCCTTCACTTGTAGTCACTCCTGGGTAGAACTGTGTAACAAAATCACAAATTTAGCCAAATTTCTCTCTGTCTCTCTGTCTCTCTCTCTGTCTCTCTCTCTCTCTCTCACACACACACACACACACACACATGCACTCATACACACCTCTTTTCTGGTCAAAATTGAAAATTCTGATAGAAAATGTTTTTGAAACTTGAAAATTTTCATTCAGTTCTATTCCTGATGTACCACATCTAAGTGATTTCTGGAATAGTGTCCCTTATCAAAGTGTCTACCTGGAAAAAAATTGCTGGTTGGAAACTGCAGTGAAGGGAGCTCTTTTCACTTGTATTGTAACCATGTCAAAGTATCCCAAAACTCTGTGTATTGCCATTGATCAGACTGAACATGATGTTCCCTGAAGAGCACTTCAATCTGCTTCCTATATATTGCGTGTGTTGCAAGTGATCTGGGTATTATGGTGATTTATGAGGACAGAATCTTTTCCTCACAGGCTTTTGAGGAGAGGTGGGCTGAGACTTGCAGGGATTTTTGTGTTTATTCTATTTTATTCTTCTATGCTGCTGGATATTTATATGCCAGGGTGGGATTAGCAGTCATTTATATGCATATTTTATTTTATGGGTTGGGCACCTAGGAATATTTTAGATGCCTGAGTTAATAAACAGTGAGAGAGAATATTTAGGAGCTACTGTATCGATGTTAAGAACAAAACATTATTATAACACCCTGATAGGCTCTTGAGACAATGGGCTACTGTCTGGAGATTCCAGGGCTGCTTTATTGAGCCCAAACACATGGGGCTTTAGAGCCATCAGGCCCTATCCTTCTTTGTTAGACCAGTATTTACAGAAGACCCCTTTGCCCAGTTAGGTGAGGCAGGGCCAAAAAGGCTCATGAAAGTATGCATCCTGGACACTATCATGCAGTAACTTAGGGAAGAGTAGAAACATACAATATCCTCTCCCAATTGGTGGGGAAAAGTATCTAGCCCTCCCAAGAGTGAAGAAGGTGTATCCCCTTCCATCCATGGTTACTTTTATTGCTGCTATATAGGGTCCACAGGTGAATCTTGTGTCAGGATTGTTGTACTAACATTCCTGTTTCACACTCCTTTTCCTGAGGGGAGGGAAGAGTAGAGTTAAAGACAGTGGCAGTGTTGCTAACTCCCACAATATTTAGTGCCTTACTTTAAAGCCCCATCTCCTGGATTCATGTGACTTTGTGAGAATCTCAGCTTTCATCTAACAAAGACAAAGGAAGTTTCTAGCCTTCACTGTTGGAAAGAACATTTTGAAAATGTGAAGCCTCAAGAGAGCAACAGAAGATAAAAGAAAAGAGCCTGACAGTTATTATTTTTTAAAATCTTATAATTTTTGAAGAGTTGGGGTTGGCCATGCGGCCGTGATTTACTTGAATTACTCTGACTGCACCACAGCCTTAAATGTTAAAATAATAATAATCTCCTCCCTCTGCAACATTTCCATACAATTCTTGTCCTGAGAAGGTAGATCAGAATGTTCTATTATGGAAAATTATATTGTTCTCTCTGTAAAAAACCTGCAAGACTTGTCACGTATCAAATCTTTTTACTTGTTGCTGCTGCATAGGATTATTTTCAATTAAAACCCCCCACATAATCCAGAGGGATGGGAGGGGGATAACCCAATTAAAAATACTCTTTTATTTTCAAGGTGCCTTGTTGGAGTCTCATTAACAATGGTCAGATATATCTGTGAACATTATAATGATATGCATGTTCAGCTTTAATTTTCTGGTGGAATAGAGTATAATATAGTGACTCTCCGTTTTCATAATTATTTCAGATAACATTGGTGACTAGGATATCTTTTTGAAAAGCAACATTCGTTTGTTAAAATACCACAATTTCACCTATCTGTAAAATGAAAAAGTAAGGTTGTGTTGAAATGTTAGAGTGTTCTTTTTGTAACCATTCCCTGCATACATTTTTGTTTCAAAACATCAAAGTAGCAGTGCTTTTACTATTCATTGAACAATTGTGAATTGTATCTACATGTCAGGAATGACCTACAGAAAGCAGCTGGCAGATTTTTTAGGAAGCATTCTCAGAGCCGAATGAGCTCACGGAAGAAGGGAAAGGAAGCTTTCTTTACATTTCGGAAGGCCAAAATAGTGGTTTTAGTCAATAGTATTGCAACTAAATTTACTAGTTACTATTCATAGATTCATTGATTTTTAAAGCCAGAAGGGACAATTAGATGATCAACCCAGTTACCCCTGCATTGACCCCAATAATTTCAGTTTGACTAAAGTAGATCTTCCAGAAAGGCATCATTCTGCAGTTAGACTGATAGTATGTTAGCTGGTACTTAGTATGTACTGTGCTGGGAAAGTTCCCCTGCATTTCTTTATTTGCTTCTTTCATAAGCATTTTGTAAAATGAAACATCGCCTAGAAGCACATGGATTGGGTAGCTAAAATTGTCACTTAACAGTCTTAATTGTTACGTTTTAAAAAAACAAGTCTTTGTTTTGTGTAACAAATAATATTCTACAATACGTAGAATCGACTGTATCCATATCACAGTATCTCAACAAAAAAACTGTACATTTATGTAGCATAATTTAAGACAAACAAAGAAGTTACAGCTAAAAATAGAGAAGCAGAAAAGAGATGCCTTTTAGCATAGAGCTATAAGATCCAACCCAGCTGTCCTTACTCAGGCAAAACATCCACTGAAGTTTGTGATTTTTGCCTGAATAAAGATGCCAGGTTCAAGTCCTAAATTTGTAGAGATTGCCCTGTGGTCATTTTAATCATTTGGAATTTATGCCACTCTGGGTAGAGTTCATTTTTTCTGAAAGTACATCCAATTATTTTTTGGACAAATAGGCATACTCTTCAATATGTCCAAGTTTGATGCCAGCTGAGGCTGCAAATGCCTGCAGTTCATTCCATTTAAACTCCAAACTTGTCAGCCTGCAAAATTATATTATTTTCCCCTACACATAAAATACACAGCTATGTCATGGATACCATACAAAAGGATTTTGACCTGAATATATAATAGTAGCTTCTCTGAGATGGAGAACTTGTATTCCATCCAGCTGATTGCAGCTCAGCTTTGTTGTGTTATATGTGAAAGGCATATTGGCATGAAAATATAGCATGGTTGCCAACCAGTGACAAGAAACTATACAACTCTGCAATGTCTAAATGAAGGCAGTTGCTAATGAAATATGGCAAGCTAAACCTTGATCCACAGTAGAATTAAAACTTGAGTGTTTGGCTAGTAGTTGTCATTCGCTGTGCTGGGAGAATTTTCTGCCTTGATCAAAGCACATCTTCATAAAGTTGTCCAAACTTAATAAGAAAAGAGTGAGAGGATATCAATTGCCATTTCAGACAGCATTCATTCTGAATCAAAGCAAATGTTAGTCTGTGTCGAGAAACTGAATGAAATAAATGTTGACTGTGTTGATATCAAAGATAAAGTCAAAGTTACACCATAAATGAGGTAGGAACATCATGATGCAGCTCTAAATAAAAAGATATATATGGAAATGTATAGAAAATGAGGCAAAAAATACAATGGTTAGGAAAGAATCTAGGCATGATTTGAAAAGATAATTACAGGCAAAAAAAGCAAGAGTAAATGTAGCAACAGGAAGAGCAGAATAATTGTGAAGTAATTAACTAGAATTCTTCATTCTTCTTTGGTGGAAAAATAACTGATTTCAGGTTAAAAATGAACCCTGGCTACAGAAATGTTTTACTGGTGATTCTATCAAGTAATTTACTTTAGCAAATTATCTTAATTACAGACATGTAGTCTAATTCATACATATTTCTTAGTGTACCTATTTCTTTAGAAATGGTCCTGTGGAATGAAAATTATTCTTTAATCCTTTGTGCAGAATGCAAATATATTTTACTTGTATTTTTATCAACCCAGACTTCACTTATCTTTTTGAAATAAATGTTTTGTTCTCAGTGATAAAGTGTACTAAGGTAATCTCCATCATCATAAAGCTATGTACTTTAATCTCAATTATGTCATCTGTATTTGAGGGGGAAATACCTAATAATTATAAATGATACTATATAATCTGTGTATTTTTGAGTATGAGTGCTTGATTTCATTGGAATAGGAACAATCTGATATGAATTCACCTAGACTATTAGGAGTTGAGTGCAAGAGGTAATAGTGCGTGTCACGCCAAAGACAATTTCTCCTAGATTTACAGTAGCTCTTTAATTTGACCTGTGACATCCACATCATGAGGAATTAATGATGTTCTTATAGGTAATGTAGAGGAAAACAAGTGTATAGTATATTTGTGGGTCTGCTAATATTTAATTAATTTTTGAATATTCCTGTTCTTTGGATGTGTAGACCTATCAGTGCCTTTATATAGTATCTTTCCTGTAAAAGGATCCCAAAACATATTGTAAACTACAGTATTTATAGGGAACAGTTGCATACCAATGAAATGCAGCCATCTCTTCATAGAACAGCGATCCATTCTGCATCAGTAGCATTACATATTAGCTTTCAGGAGGTTAAATGAATATTTTTTCCAACTGAAACTAGAGTTAGGATTTCATGTAGGTAAAATATAGTCACCCAAGTCAGAATATAGCCATGGTTCTGGACAGGATATCTGGTCTGAACGATGGCATCTCCAGCAGCACAATGTCAACTAGCAGCCCCATGCTGATTTAATACTCACTCTGGATTTGAGTTGTTGGATCTCTGCTCTTTTAGATGGAATCTCCCAGTGTTTTAAGAATCTTCAGTTGCCCTGGGTGAATGAAGGAAAAGCAAATGGTTCTAAAAAAAGATACTGGCTTTCCCCATCTGCTAATGGGCTTTGCAGATGAGACATTATAATTATAATGCCTCTATACTGCTGTAGAAGGTGCATGACCAACAGTGCTGCTTAGGAATCAGGTGGGGGTTGGCAGGCTGCCTGCTGTTGATGCACAGTACTCTCCTCCCCTTTAGCAGAAGGGTTTGGGGGCAGGGCCCTTGAACAGTTACAATCTTTTCCAGCTGGCCCTTCACACTAGGGAAAGGCTCTTGCTCTAGTATTGACCTTTTGGAGTGGATAAGAGAACCTGGGCCTGCCCTCTCCACTGGCTCTGGTCCAGGGCCCAACGGTGGGCAGCTACACCCAACACCTTGGGTTTCAAAGCCACTGCCTCTCCCAGACCACATCCTACCCCAGTTTCCTTTGGCTTCCCAAAGTAGATTACTCCAATCAGTTCCCTGATCTGCACACTCCTTTGTGGGTTTTCACAGGTCTGTGTTGTCAGGTCCTGGGCAATGAATCCTGGGCAGTACTTCCCCCTCAGAGAAGCCATCTGCTCCCTTCCACTGCCTGTCACTGAACTGCTCTGCTCCCCTTTTCAGAGCCCTGCCTCCAGCCTGTGCAGGCTTTGCAGGTGTGTCTGTGTGCAGCTGCCTGAGTCCTGAGCTGGTCTTTAACCCCTTGCTCTTCCATGTGGGGTTTGTGCTTTTCATTCAGTGGCCTCAGAGCGCTTCACAAACATTCACTGGGTAAGCTTTACAATCTCCCTGTGAGCTAAATCGGTGTCATCCCCATTTATCAGTTCATTGCTCACAGTGATGGCCATCATATAAATGCTTGTAATAATAATTATTAATAAGCTTATAGATAGTTTAAGTGCTGTGCCCGAAGTCATAGGTAGCCAGTAGTAGTGTTAGACCTAGGAGCTATGACTCCTCCCAATCCCCTCTCTATTAGACCATACATTAAGGGATTTGATATTGATTAATAACAGTTATGATTCATAAAATGCAAAGATTGTGTTGTTAGTGTATTGTATCCTTTTCTTTTAGGTTACTCAATACTTCAAGCTATTATGGAAAAAGCGGGACAAAATAGCTGGCAAGTCAGTGCCATATGTGTGGAGAATTTTAATGATGCCAGCTACAGGAGGCTTTTAGAAGACCTGGATCGAAGACAAGAAAAGAAATTTGTAATAGACTGTGAAATAGAGAGGCTTCAGAATCTTTTAGAACAGGTAATACAACTTTTAATGTCACTGTAAACCCATTACTATAGTTCCACAAGAGCAACCTCTAAGCTTTACCCTTCATTTATTTTTGCCAGTCAAGACAAGGTTTCCCCAAGGTTTATTCAGGGGCCAATATTTTATCTCCACTTTCTCCCCATCTTCATTTTGATATTAAGCTTCCATCACAGCAGCTGGCAGGCAGGGCTGGTTCTGGCTTTTTTGCCGCCCCAACCAAAAAAAAAAAAAAAACAACTTATGGCGCGGCCGGAGCCAGGGTACAGGGGGACTCCCTGCGCTGGTGCCCTGGTTAGCGGGAGAGAGAGTGGGGGGAGAGAGAGAAGGGGGCGGCCAGGGCTTCGGTGGGGCGCTGTCAGCGGCCCCAACCGCCAAGCCGCCTGCTGGGAGGGCTCCGCGCCGCGGTCGGCTGGGAGGGAAGGACGCGGGCTGCCCTGACGGGCGTGCTGCAGGGCGGTCCCCTCCTCCACACCGCCGCCCCCTACAGGGCGGCCGGAGCGGAACAAAAAAAAAAATAAAGCGGCCATGCCGCCCTAGGATTGTGCCAAATGCCGCCCTGTAGAATCTGCCGCCCCAAGCACGAGCTTGCCCAGCTGGTGCCTGGAGCCGGCCCTGCTGGCAGGTCAGAGACAGCAGGCAATGCTTGTGCTGCTCAAACATCAGCTCAGAGCTTTAACACATCAGTGCTTGGGGAATCTTGAACCAAAGTCTCTTGGCTGGCAGAACAACACCCTGCTGCCAAGTTGATCAAGAAGAGTCCCCCAATCTTCATTTTATTATTAAATTTAGATTGGATTTTTTAAATCTAGATTGAATGTTTTCCTGAAAGCTCTGCTCAGGGAATTATTTTGGGGAAGTTCTATGCCCTGTGCTACACAGGAGGGCAGGCTAGATGATCACAATGGTCCCTTCTGGCGTTAGAATCTATGCATCTATTTTAAAATATATATATTTTAAATGCCAATTTTATTTGAAGAAATTGCTTTTGTTTATCCAGGGTTATTTACTGTTTTCCAAACATCATAAACAACATATTTCCACCTGTACAAGATCTTGAAATCATTATTATACACATTTAAAAGGGGAGTGTTATTATCCATAGCAAAGTATTTGTGAAAATGGAAAAGAGTGAAATAAGTGATCTTTTGGAGAAGGGATGGAGGGTATGTTCTTCCTTAGTTAACGAAGGCAGCAGTTGTGTAAAGGAAAGACTATGGGCTTGATTATCCACTGCCTTGTACTTTGTATAGCCATTTATACCTGTGCCAAGTGGGCTTAAAATGTTATCATTCTCATTTGAAGAATCTGGCCATACCACTCTCTCTCTCTCTGAGCTATTTCTTAAATGAGAGGGGGGAAAATAATAGTTAGAAAAGAGCATTTTGCTAAGTAATAGGAAAATAACTTGAGGAAGTATATTCTTTTTGTGTCTCACTAATCCCACATATTATGCTGATGCTCTGAACGTGCACTTTTCAGTATCTATTGCCACTGTGTGAATACTACAGTGAATGAATGCCATCTAGTGGTGCTAAATTTTGTTTTATTGCGCTACTTGCTTTATTTTATTTCCTTATTTATTTACTTTTTATTTTGCAAAAGATATATTAGAGGTTTATAAAGTTTTTATTGTATAAAACTTTAGTGATGCAGATGCTGGTATGGGCAGCAAAACATAAAATGCCATTTGTGATTCAGAAATGTGCAAAGTATTTTTTTTTTTCTGAAAACCATTACAGATGAATTATTTTAATGGCAGAAACATGAGAGAAAGAAACTAAGAATTAACGATATGGCACTTCTAAATTTAACAAGGATTATTTCAAATAGGTGATGCCATACATATTAATTTGACCAAATCTTTTGCCACTGTGTCATTGTGTTTTAATGCACACTTATCGTAGCTTATAATCGAATCCTTCTCCTATCCAATCTCTTTTGTAATAAAACAAAAGAGCATTGGTTTTTAGGACTGATTTTAAAGTGTGTAGGGAAGCAATTTTTTCCCCAAGTTTTTGTGTGTGTGTGTGTGTGTGTGAGAGAGAGAGAGAGAGAGAGAGAGAGAGAGAGAGGTTCAAAACCTGGAACAGTTGGCTTATAGAGAGAGTGATATGTGTCCATATATATTTGAATGCATATTTCTGCATAAACTCATGGATAAATTGATCATCTATTGCTTTAATGGCAAGTAAATACATATTTTAGAGCATGCTATCATTTTGATTCTGATCTCACTGATACTGGTTTTACACTGGTGTGACTCCATTGACTTCTAGGAGCCACTCCTGATTCTCATGTCAGCAACTGAGATTGGAATTCCTTTTTAGAATAGTTTGCACTCTTTGTTTGGATAGGCTTAGGCCTGATTCTGCACTACCAAAATCAGTGGAAGTTTTGCCATTTACTTTAAGAGGACTAGGATCAGCCCTTTGCTTACGTTGTATGATAGCTAACACAAAGTGGTGGCAATTTAAAATATCAGGCCCTGACTTCTTTCATTTTGCATGAGGATTCCGGTAGCCTGTAGATGATAGATGTGGTGACTTCACAGAAGAGGAATTGACTGAGTCTCAAGCTCCATAAATGATTCAATAGGCCTTTTTTTCCCAGACTTTTTGAGAAATGAAGTTTAGTTGTGTGATGTACAAGTCAATGTTCTGTAGTGTATATTAGCAGAAGTAAGTCTTAGTAAAATGAGACCTCAGCGCAAAGTGCTCTGCTTTTCAATTTTTGCTGACTAAGAGTGAGAAACTGACTTATTTGTGTGGGTGTAAATTAATGTGTATTAAAGAAGTGTAGGCTAGGTTCAGAACAGTTCTTCTTAGAAGGGGATGTATAATATGCTGTATGTCCTACCCTGAGATAGCTGAGATTCTGGTTTATGATGACTTCATTAGCTATGTGAAGACAAAAGTAAATGTAAAGAGAAGTTAATTGTTTAGATAGATAGATAGATAGATTAGATGCATAGCACCTGTTCCTTGGGAAGGTAGCTCTGAAAATCCAGTACAATGATTGCTAAGGTTGAAAAGGACAAGCATGAGGATTCTGCTACTGCATTTAGAGGATAGGGAACATGAAAATACCCACTCTTTTATGGATGTATAATGTGTTAGTTAAGTTTTGAGGATATCCCCAAAGAATCATCTTGCTCAAAATCCTTATGCTGATGGCATGGTATAAAAACCAAGATAGAAAAGTAATGATCTTTATGATCTTGGTGGACAGGTATAGGATACAAATGGACAAGGAGGAAGTTGCTTCATACTTACACTCCAAAATGCTAAGTCCAGCTCCAGTTTAAAATATGCCTCTATGCTGTTGTTGAAATAAGACTCCCGTGTTTTTGACTTTCCCAATTCCCAGAGATCTACTTTATCCAAATCTATTTCACAAGATTGCTCTTTGTAAGATCTAAATTAGACTTAATTGTCCTCTAATGTGTCCTCATAGGAGATGACCATCTGATCCTTGATAGGGTCATCCTGTTTCTAATCCAAATCCACAGACAGATGTTAGCAGGTATAAAATAATTAACTTTCACTCTCCTGCCTCAATTTATATACATGTATATTACTAATAAGTAGTTAGCTGACCTTTTTGTTTCATCTACATTTACACAGGCATAATAAAAACAGCCAACATGTTTTCACTGAAAATTGTAAATGGAGAAGTACACTGAGAGATTAATACACTCTTTGTCCACTTTGCCTAAAAAAACATATTTGATTGGCACATTTATTCCATAGTTTTTAGATATATATCTGATGCACAAAATCAGGAATGGTGTCCCTAGCCTCTTTTTGCCAGAATCTGGGAATGAGCGACAGGGGGTGGATCACTTGATGATTACCTGTCCTGTTCATTCCCTCCGGGACACCTGGCATTGGCCACTGTTGGAAGACAGGATACTGAGCTAAATGGACCTTTGGTCTGACCCAGTATGGCTGTTCTTGTGTTCTTATCTCAAATATTTATCACTTAGGGCTACATTTCAAAAATGTTGTTATTGTTCTTAATTTGTATTACAATAATGCCTAGAATCCCCCTCTGAGGTCAGGACCTTGCTGACCTAGGTGCTGTGTAGACACATCGTTAGAGGCTGTCCCGACCTGAATGAGCTTGCAGTTTAGAGAGACAAGATAGAAGAAGGGAAAGGGAGGGACAGAGATGGGAATTGACGTGTCCAAGTTCACACACAAGTTGGCGGCAGAACCAAGGGTTACTGACTCACAGTCCATTGCCACAGGATCATGCTACCTCATGATTTTGCCTGTGCCCATTCTATGAACAATTATGCTTTCAGTCACAGGTGTTTAAGAGCACAAACATTTTTTTTATGAATTAGAGGACAAAAGTAATTGAATGAGACTGAGGATACTATCTACTTAATCATGTTGTGCTTCTAAACTGTGCTTCCAAATTGCCCTCCTAAACTAATTTGCATGCCTACATTATTGGTAAGTGCTGTGCAGCTTCGCTTTCCATTTCTTAACAATCAAACTGCTAATACGTGCAGTGATGACTAGTGATTTATAAACGGAACAGTCCATGGCAACAATAGTGATATGCACTACATAACAAGAATCAACATCAGTATGTTTCTCCCATGTTTCACTAAGAGTGCTCATTTCTTCTTCTTGTGCATTGTAAAACAGTGTCTCCCTTTGTGTTTTCAGCTTGTTCAGTAAAGCTCAGCAGCCAAGTGGAGGTAAATTCAAACTGGAAATATGAACGTGTATCTTTTAAATGAGCGGCAGCTCATTGTTTTAATCCTATTATAGGTGTGCTGGATTTGGATGCTGAACTCCTATTTCACCACAAATGTACCCATGGAACAAACACCATTATCACAGCGACCCCAGCAAAGCAAATCAGGGTACTCCCAAGTAACAGCAACTGCAAAATTGTAACTAACATTCCTATCTGCTTTGTTATGAGGTAGCACGATCCAAACTGTATATGCTGCAAAATCAAGGATACTACTCAGTTTACTAAAGCAGGAAGAAAATAGATGTGTAGCAACATGCGCTCACTGTTTAGGGAAATGTCAGATCACCTTGTTCTAAGACTTACTTGGTTTTAATCAGTTGGATTAGTTTGCTTTCCATGTTCTAGTGAATACTTCATATATTTCTTTTTTTATTTCTTCATTTGCCCACTTTCAAACGAGACTGAAGGAAGATGCCATTAAAGCTCACATGAAAATGTAGAAATGGTTGAAGAATAACATAGGCAATAAACTGCAGAGTCAATCTCAATTATTTTAATTTAAATATATCCTATTTGTTCAAATATATTTGCTTTAATTGCTGTTACTTCAAATTTATGCAGCACTCAAAAAGTGTATTAAGACATATGAGTCCAAAGCACCAAAGAGATTTTACACTCTAAACAGACAAAATACAAGGCATGCAGAAAAAGATGATGATGGATATTCATTATTGTTAGTTCCACAGATTTTGTAACATAATTTTGTGGTTTGGCGGTTTGTTTGTCTTTTTTTTTAATCTGTACTAAAGGAAAATGTTAATTTAATTTTTAAAAAGAAAGGAAATGCCAAAGTTGATGGTGCCTGTCCAATCTTTACTCTGTCTGCTTGTGCAAATACATACAATCTTTGAATACATGCAGTCTTTAAACGCATTGTCTTGCACTATTTTTGCACAGGAGTGGTCAGTCAATGCTCATATATGAACAATGCACAATTAATATGTTAGGGATATAGCATAACTGAGACAGGGTGTTACAGATCTGACCCTTATTTCTGGCCAGATTTAGGGTCCAACTGTCCAACACTAATCGCAGTAGTGCTTATATGAGCAGTCCCATTGACCTCAACGTAAACTAAAGTGTCAGAATCAGGCCTAGAATTTGGTTTGAAATAAGGCACAGATCCACATAGACCTACCTCATTCTCTGCTTACTGTTCAATTGCACATGCATAGATGGGTCTTGTGGAAAATAGTATGTGATCAGGTAAATACTCTTTCATAATTGAATTTTGCAAATATAAGGCCAGATTGTGGGTCAACTAATGAGCCTGCACTGGGCAGCAAGGTAGCTGTTATTCTCCTGCTCTGGCTACCTGCATCATAGGCAACAGCATGAGATCATCCTTTGGTGGGGTTGCTACTCACCCTCCCCTGGGGATGAAAAGTTGATGGGGTCAGAGAGTGAGTGGAGCCTTTGTTCTGCTCTCCAGTGCACTGGTCAGTGGAGCTCAACTGAGATTAATTTGCCCCAGGTATAGGGCGGGTCCAGATTACTTCCCTCAGGAGTAAGGAGTGAAAGGGAACCCGATTGTGACTCAGAGTCACAATCTGGTTCTGATGGTCTGCTCGTGGGGCAGCACAGCTGCACACTATCCCCATATAGGCTTATGACGCAGCCACAATTTAGCCCCTAGAGACTATCTCCATCCCAAATTTCAAGCTTATACCCCCAAGCTCCATTGCACTGAAGCTGTCAAAAGAAAAGTGCTGAGCTCTCCCTCTTGATCTATGTGTGTGCACATTTGTGGAAATATATATGGCGGGGCTATATTTTGTTTGTTTGTTTGTTTACCTTTCTTTGTATTTGAAAATGGTTGCCTTTACCTGCTGTTCAGCATTGACTGTGAACTACTGGAGTTTGTGAAAAATCCTGCACATGAAGTGCAGCTAGTCCTTTTTGGTGTGAACACCTGGGGGCTGGAGGAACCATTTTTTATCATTTTTATGAGCTTTTTACTTAAATGAAAATGTCCACAATGGATTCTACTATCTCCTGTCCCACTCCCTTAAAAATCTCTGGGCCAGATTATAAAAGGCCATAGTTTGTGAATCTTTGAAAAACTCCCACTCACTGCAATGATAGTTGAATAGGACCCTTATTGCAGTGGTTACTTCTTTCTTTAGAAATTTATATCTACTTCTGGTGTCTTTTTTCTCAATCTTTTTTATCCATCTTTTCTCTTCTGTCTGTAGTAATCCAGGTTGCATTGGCTTTCCCATCTTCTACCTTGCACAGTCCAAAACTCTTACATTTGCTGTATGAGAATCTTTAAATATATCTCATCTATAAACACTGATCTGTCTTTTCTTCAACGTTGCATAATATAACAGTTTAGTTGTCAAGATCAGCAATCTGGCTCCTGAGCTGTACAGCAGGTTGATTTCAATCTTTTTTTTCCAATACAAGTGCCCAATGCAACCTTTTCCAAGAGACCAGCACCTCTTCGTTCAGCTCCGTCAATGTTCTGCATCAGCCAGCCCTAACATCACCACTCATACAGAATTGCCTTCACCTTTAAAGACAGAGGTGAAAATTGTTATTCAGCGTCTGACGTACATTCAGCTGTTCAATGGAATTATACACATTAGTAAAGAGAACATTCACAGCATCTAGTACCATTAACAATGAAATCTAGGAAGTAAAACAATATTAACATGCATCCGAAGAAGTGGGCTGTAGTCCACGAAAGCTTATGCTCTAATAAATTTGTTAGTCTTAAGGTGCCACAAGTACTCCTGTTCTTCTTTTTGCGGATACAGACTAACATGGCTGCTACTCTGAAACCTAATATTAACATTGTAACACTTATATTTTAAAAATCGGAAGCCAAGTTGTAATTAATTAATATGATTAAGCAATATTGTCATGGGGTTACAGCAAGGTGCTGAGAACCAGGAATCTTGGAATTTGTCCCCAGATCTATGACCAACTCAATGTATGTCTTTGAGCAAGTACTTCAACATTGCTGATCTTCAATTTCCACATTGGTAAAGTGCTTTGTGATGAAAAGTGGGGTTCAGATCCAACTCCCACTGCGGTGAGAGATGAATCAGGCCCTAAGTGTAGAGTTTAATTATTATTTCTACCACCAAACTAAAATTGAATTGGCTGAATACAATTTGTGACTGGGGAAAAATATGGAAACCAACATATACCGTTTGCTCTATTTCCTGCACTCTGCCAGTGATAGCTAATCCTGATGAAATAATGCTACCTAGCTGCAGGTTACACTGCTAACATGATAAAGTTGTAAATTTAACTGTTCATTAATTAAAATATATATCTTTTTGGCTTATTGGTTTTGTTTATTTAGGTTGTTCTGCTAACTTTAACAGAGTACTTGGTGTTTGGCCAAATTACGCTTAACTCATTCTCATGATTTACTGAGGCTATGTCTACACTGCACAGCTTTTAGCGACATGGCTGTGTTGCTACAACTGTGCCGCTAAAAGTCATGCAGTGTAGCTGCTGTTTGTCGGCTCACTTGCGGACAAAAAACTTCCACCCCCAATGAGCGGCGTTTGCATTGTCAGCAGGAGAGCGTTCCTGCCAACAATGCGCTGTTCACACTGCCAGTTGTCATAGCAAAACTTTTGTCTTTCGGGGCGGGGGAAGTTAACACCTCTGAAAGACAAAAGTTTTGTCATTCAATTGCCAGTGTAGACATAGCCTCATGCCTTTACATTCAAGTCAGTTGCATAAAGAGGATCCCTGTACCCCTTAGCACAGGCTAATCTAGTGTCTCCCCTTCTCATATTTTCATGCACAGCCTATCCACTAGCCTGGAAAATGGGCTCTCAGATTGACTCTGCCCAAATAGGACTGCATAGCAGCTCACTGGTCAAAGTTCTTGGCACCTGAACAGTTCTCCCTGCATTGTTCTGGTAACTGCACCGCTCCTGTCAGCTGCCTCTGTGCTACAATAGCAGCTGGCTGTGCTTAGTTCCCAAGGAAGGCTGTGGATTTGGGGGATTCTTCAACAGGTTTCTTTCCTCTCTCTCACTCTCTCTCTCTCTCTCTCTCTCTCTCTCCTTCTTCTTCTTCTTCTTTCTTCCCCAGCAGCGTAGACAACTGGATTGTAGCAGGGTGAAACTGAGAACAGCCAGTGCGGCAACCCCTTTGGAAGCCCATCACTAAGCCCTCTGGGGAAGGGACCTTCCTCCCTCCCCCACCACTGCCTGTGGTCAGCAATGAATTGGGAAAGGCCCCTCTGGCCTTTCTCATTTTCTGTGAAATGTTTGAAATTTCTTATTAAGTTTTTTCACATTGGATATTTCATCCATGTCTAGATGTGATGTAATGGTGCAGCAACACGGACAAGCTTAAACTACACCAGTAATACGAAAGCACATTGTCACAGCACTGCATAGCTAACGAGTTTTGGACCCTAACAGAGGGTTGTTCCTTGAAGGAAAGAGAATGACTGGGCAGCGCAGCAGACAGACAAAGGATTAATAAATTAACCTAATCTACCTTTATTTACAAATACACATTTCCCACGGATGGGCTTAGAACAGAAATGAGTTCAAGTAGCAAAAGCAGCAGAAAGTGGCAACCTGCCAGGGTGTTTCTTACTCATGCCTTCTGAGGCAATTCTGAGGGTTGTTTATTCCAGCACAGCCAGGTGTTTTTTCTGCACAACTCTGACTACTCTGTTTATAGCAGTGGTGGGCTCTATATTTGAAGTTCCTCTCTTCTGTGCTTAGTCAGGTGCTTTCAGTTACCACATACTGTGGATGTGTAGTGCCACCCATGCTTGGGCATTGCTTTGCAATAGAGAAGGAAACCCACTTACTTGCTAACAGCCCATTGCTTATCTGTCTGTTGCTTCCTTTAACTTCCTCTTCAATGATGTTAGGGCAGGGGTGGGCAAACAATGGCCCAGGGGCCGCATCCAGCCCTCCAGGCGTTTTCATCCGGCCCTTGAGCTCCCACCAGGGAGCGGGGTCTGGGGCTTGCCCTGCTCTGGCGCTCCAGCCGGGGAGTGGGGTTGGGGGCTTGCCCCACTCCGTGTGGCTCCTGGAAGCAGTGGTATGGCCCCCATCCTGCTTCTATGTGTAGGGGCAACCAGGGGGCTCCGCATGCAGCCCCCACCCCAAGCACCGCCTCTGCAGCTCCCATTGGCTGGGAACCATGGCCAATGGGCGCTACAGGGGTGGCACCTGTGGATGGGGCAGCACGCAGAGCTGCCTGGCCACACCTCCATGTAGGAGCTGGATGGGGGACATGCCGCTGCTTCTGGGAGCTGCTTGAGGTAAGCGCTGCCTGGAGCCTGCACCCCTGAGCCCCTCCCGGGACCCAACTCCCTCCCCCAGCCATGATCCCCC
The DNA here is from genome assembly GCF_013100865.1 of Trachemys scripta elegans. Lineage (NCBI taxonomy): Eukaryota > Metazoa > Chordata > Testudines > Emydidae > Trachemys > Trachemys scripta. Next base: position 311,675,535 of record NC_048298.1, on the reverse strand, counting down.
TCTTGTCCTTGATCCCAACCCCTCATCTCCAGCCCCACACCAGAGCCCACACCCCCAGCTGGAGCCCTTACCCCCTCCCGCACCCCAACCCCCAATTTTGTGAGCGTTCATGGCCCGCCATACAATTTCCATACCCAGATATGGCCCTCGGGCCAAAAAGTTTGCCCACCCCTGTGTTAGGGCATCTGTCCTATAAATCTCTACCACTCCCTCAAACAAGAACATCCCCATCAACTTTCTTAAGGACTTGCTGTGGAAGGTAAGCTAGTTTCTCAGTGGCTTTTTTATGGGTTCTGAGTGGCTTTGTAAAAGATTTATCCCAGCTTCATACACTGTATAAATTCTCATCTCTTATACGGTTTATATTGTTACCCCTTCTGCCACAATATTTCTGTTCAAGTCTCAATCTTTTATCTTTTACAAGCCTCCACACCTTTTACAATGTATTACACAGGCCTCGCTTTATTGTGTGGCTTCTTTTTCTTAGGCCAGCGGATTGTCACACTATCCTGAAGGGGAAAGCGGCTGTAAAATTCCCATTTGTTATGCACAGCTTTAGCTTTTAGCAGGTGTTTAACTTAAAATAAGGCCTTTTCATTCCAGTGGCACTGACTCCCAGTCTTCTGGAAACCAAAATGAGCAGGAAGTTTCAAGCTGTAATAGTGAGGCATTATTTTTAAATGAGATGTGTTATATTCATTCATTTTGTGGTATTAAAGAGGGAAGGCTGACTCAGAGGGCCTGATTGCTTATGGAAATCAGAACTGGCTGAACTGAAGTCAGTGGAATTTCCACTAGTGCAAGTGAGAGGAGAATCAGAGCCCAAAGCTGTTAACGCTGTCATGGCTCTATCTTCTTTTGATTAAATCCGTTTCTGAATTTCCAAATAGGGTTGCCAATAGTCCTGTATTACAAAGGATGTCCCTTATTTAAATAGAAAATTGCCTGTCCCATACAAAATCAGTATGGGATGCCTTTTATCCCATATTTCAACAGCAGGGGGGCAGTACTCACAGGTGCACAGGGAAAGCAGATGGGGCCACGCTCAAGTGCCAGGGTCAGGAGGGGAGTGGAAAGGTGCACCCCCGTGAGTACTAGCCCACTACTGGACAGGACCCCCTGCTGAGTCCAGCCTTTGAGGGCAGCCCAGTCTTCTTTCCCAGCACAGGCTCTGTCTGGCAGGGTAAATGGATGGGGCTGTGTGCCTGGGAGCTGTACTAAGTGCCAGGGTCAGGAAGGGGCGCTGTGTGACAGGGGTGTAGCCTCCCTGCTCACAGAGTGTCTGCCAATGTCCCCCACAGGGGGCGCAGCACCGCAGCAGGCAAAGACCAGCAACTGCAGCCTCCAACTCGGCTCCTGGTGCCCCTGCAGAAACTGAACAAGAGTCATAGAGGCTGCTGGCCCAGCACCTGAGGCCCTGGGTTCTCTGCAGCATCCAGAGCTGGAGATAGAGAAACCCTAGGAAGCATGGAGTCGGGGGCAGAAGGGACTTACCCTCAGAGGTTCAAGTCAAGATTGGATACATCTGAGCTCTGTCCTGTAGTTTTTAAATACGATGTTGGCAACCCTATTTCCAAGCAAGACTCCCAGAACTGTTGTTGAGCTAATATTAAAGAGTCATGTTAAACACACTGTGTAAAAACCAGGCAGTGCAGAGTTAAGACTGAAAAGCTAGGTCTGATACTTACCACACTTACATCACTTTTATGTCACTCTCACTCCATTGGCTTACATGAAGTTACTCTTGACTTACACTAGTACACAGGAGATCAAAATCAAATTATCTATTCTTAAATTGAATATATTAGATCATCAGTTAAAGACCTATCCAGTATTCTGTTCTTTTTAGGTTCTCGTGCCTAAGATACTTACATGCATTGTAGTAGGTTATTGATAGAGTTTTATGCATTATCTCTAAATGTTTGTCCTTTTGTAGGACTGAGTCAGGATTCTGAGATAATAATGAATTCAGTTCAATGTGGTTTAATCTTTCTCTTTAGTGCATTCATATAAATGAGGAAAGAAGACAGAATAAACTGTAATAGAAATTATAGAGTTTTTACAATAGACTATTACAATTTTTAAGGATACATAAAGATATTTTCATGTAAAATCTCTCTCTCTCTCTAAGAATTGGAAAAAATCCTGCATTGCTACTTGTGCGTGGATTTGATGATCTCTTGGGCTTTTTTGTATTTCTAATTCATTTCACTCTGCTGTAGTATTTAGTAGAATCAAGTGTTCACAGTGAATGATGTGCTGAATGAATTTTGCCTCATTTTCTGCTCATAAGTTGTTTGGGAGCCGCTTACCCTTTTTTTATTTATTCATTATTCGGAATTGTTTATTTTATTTATTTATGAATTTGTTTGGATTTAAATACAACAGCATGACAGAACTCCAATTCTAGGCTTTAGATACCCTTATTAATTTTAAAAATGCAAAATTAATATCATGACCAAAGCAAAATAGTGGCGTGTTTCGGCCTGCTGTCCTTCCCACTCTAGACCAACGTAACCCACCCATCACTTTCCTCCCTAAACTCTCTCTAAGCTGCTTCAGCCTTTTCTAAATGCCAACTCCAGCAGAGATTAGTGTCCCTCAAATATCAATACATTCACATTATTTCAGATGAAGAGAAGAAGGATGGTCTTGCAGTTAAGGCTTCTGGCTTGGGACTCAGTTCAATTCTTCGCTTTGCTATAGCCTTTCTGTGTGACTTTAGTCAAGCCACCTAGTCTCTCTGTGCCTCAGTTCCCCATCTGTAAAATGGGGATAATATTCTTTCTCTCACTCTCTATTTATAATGTAAGCTCTTCAGGACAATGACTATCTCTTACTACGTGTACATACGGTGGGACCCTGATCTCAGTTGTGGCTTCCAGACCTGCCATAATACAAATAATGTAAAATAATAATGGAGTAAGAAATTAATTTCAAAGTCGAGGGGCCCTTGCAGAAAATGTGCTGTCCTCAGCTCCTTTTCTTATATAGGAAGGGCTCCAGTTTGAGTGCCTCCATTGATTTTAGCGGCAGCAATATAGTACAGGGGAAAAGATGGTCCCTCAGATAGTAAGGTCCTCTGTCACGCAGGGTTTCATAGTCAGAACCAGCCCCTGAAACTCCACCTAGAAGCCAATAGGTAGTCAGTGTAGATTTTGGAGTGCTGGTGTCATATGCTCGTAGTGAGGTATTCCATTAAACAAACATTCTGCTTCCAAATGGCAAATAATTCTATAGATTGTTCATGAGCAGCTCATCATAAACATTTTGAGATTCAAAATCAGAACCATGTTGATTAGTTTTGACTGAACATATAGGTCACATAGCATTGTCTCTTGTCCCCAGTTGGATGAGCATAACTCTTAGAATCTGATTTTTAAGAAGTTCAAAATTTGCATTCCACATATATTTTCCAATATTCACTTAACATTTGCTGTGTCCATAAACAGTTCTGACAGCAAACTTGCATGCTAGAATGTCTGCAGAGATCACATGCCAGAAAGGCATGAACATAACTGAAGCAAATTCAGTTAGAAATTTTACTCCAATATTTGCCATAATATTTTTGCAGGATTTGCTCATTTCTATTATTTTAACAATTTTAGAAATGCTTCTGAAACATATGATCATAAGTAGGTTTATGATGAGCTTGCTTGATTTGACTGCCGCACTGTAATGGCCAGTGATGTCTGTGCTGTCAAAACTATACAGGGCCAGATTTTCAGCTCAGGGAAATTGTCATCACTCCACTTATCTCAATGGAGCTATAACATTTTACACCAGTTGAGGATCTGGCCCACAATTTTTAACATGTCATTTGCCTTCTATGTCAAGTTAGTCTCTTTCTCAAAAAGTGGACATTTCACGCAAACGATGCTTCACAAATTATTTAACACAGGATTTTGCAACCTATATCAATTTCTTTGCACTTTGGAGGTGTACGTATACCTGTCTTATGAGTATTACTGATGGGAGTACAGATATAATGGCAGATCACTGGTGTAAGGGACGGCAGCTGCATTGAAGCCAATGGAGTTGCAAGTTACTTATTCCAACAGTGAATTTGGTGAACTCGTATGCACATTGGACAATGCTATGATGACAGGCTTCTGCATATGTGCAGTAGGCCGTTTATAAGGACTTGATTTGATTAAGTGAAATGAAGGCGAGTTTAACCACTGACTTTAAAGGGAGCCTTATTGGACTGCAGATGAGTGCTCAGTTTACATTATGAACAGTCAACCTGACACATGTTGTTTTAAAAAAACGAATCTGATTTTAATAATTGGAACAAAAGGAGCATTAGAAGCCAGTAGTGTTTTGGCAGTTAGCAGAGGGAAGGAACATAGTTTTCTTGCATACCTTATAACTTAAAAATAGCCAATGTTTTTAAGCTCTCTGGATCACTGATGCCAAATTTCTTGGATTCCTCTATTTTGCTGCACCAAGGGGATTGGTCTGTTAGAATAACAGTGGGATTAGGAATCAGTCAGTCCCAAATCCTAATCTGGATTTAGACACTGAATTGCTCTGTGTGCTTTGGCAAATCTTTTAATCTCTCGGGCATTTATCCCTCATCTGTAAAATGGGCATATTAATAATTATCTACTGCATGGGAGGATTAGTGCGTGTTTGTTCTGTGCTTTGACCATGGACAGTGCTGTATGAATGCTAAAACTGTAAACTCTTCAGGGCAGGGTCTGTAGCTGAGGAGGTTCAAAGCAGCAGAGGGGATTGAGCTTCGCGTCTCTCCTATTAATTATTAAATTCATTCCTCCCCCTCCTGGAAAATCTCAGCCGGTGTATGTTTTCTGTGTGTTTGAATTGCAGCTAAAATGCTTTGGGGAGTTGGGTAAATGAGAAGAAACAATTAATATGTTTGAGCCTAAAGCATCGTTTTTATAATGGAGTTGTGAAAGCCCTAAATAAGAGTTAAGAGGACTCTATTGTTGCTGAATAAAAAAATGCATGTTGCAGGTGTTGCTATAGTAAACCTTTAGTAAAAACAGCTTTCACTTTAAAATTAAGCCATTAACATCTGTCATGCTCTGCAGCTAAATATATTCACTCTTAGCTATTCTAGTAAATAATCCGGGATCCACATAGCAAATGCCATCGGAGTTGTCACTAATTATTTTGTGTATTGGCCCAGGGTTGATTTGGGTAGAGAATTATTTTCTCACCCGCAGTGCTGGTCCTTCCAAGTCAAGGCTGTGACAGTTGGCAGCGGGGGGTAATTTGCACTGCTTCACTCAGTTCTGTATCATTTCTCTCTGTGGACCAAATACTCCAGGTTAGTTTGGGCTTAGCCCTTATGCGTGTGTACAGAGGGGTGGGTGGAACAATCAAGGAGTCCCCTGCCGCCTGTGAAAGGACCTGTTGCAATTGCAGCTGATCCCCAAAATGAGCAGAAAGAGCTCAGAGCTGAGCGTGAGCCACACAACCTAGCACTCAATTCTTATTTAGTTTTCACTCACGCAAGCTACTATTATCTTCACCTTCCTGGGTCAGGACTGAATAAAGTACTTGACCCTATAAAAACCGAGAACTTCTGTCCCAAACGCCCAAAATGTACCATGTTCCCCAAGCATGGAAAATAAAAATAAAAAACCAGCCTTTAGTCTTTCATGGTATCATATGACCTCCGGTGTCTGGATATGTATACTGCAGGCAATTACTACACTTGCTAGAATAATATACTGCAGCAACATGTTCAGTCATATGGAATGCATTCAGATTGCAGAATTGTCCATTAATTATTTTAGCTATTTGCATTTTAGCAGGTTCTAATGATTAGGCATTAGGAAAATTATAGCTACCTCAATCACTTTCATGGGGTAATGGGGGAATCTCAACATTATGGCGCTAAAATTACATTTCTCATAATCATATGATGATTAATGCTCAGTTAAAGCAGTACAATAAGATATAGTTTGTTCTTTCTTTCCCCCCACAGATTGTGAGTGTTGGAAAGCATGTTAAAGGCTACCATTACATCGTTGCAAACCTGGTAAGATCCTTTTGTATAATTATGTCAGTGGTTTACAAGTAAAACACTCAACTGTGCTGTGGAGCTATAACACTACACACGAAGTTTGCTATTTGTAACCAATATACAATTTACCATAATAGGTTCTGTGCAATGTACTGAAGAATGTGCATTTTTTGTTTTGACTGCTGCCATTTGCCTAACAGAAAGCCCAATTTTGCCTTAAGATACATTCCATTAAAATCATTACAGGATTAAGGGGCTGCCTTGGTATAACGTAGCACAGAGTTTGATCCATATATAATACTACACTATCATTTTGTACTCATTTTTATGTATTACTAGAATAACAAGGTTCAACATAACTTCTTCACATCCTTCAGGGTAGCAGATGTTTTGCTGTAGTAAGATAAGCTACTTCCAGTAGTATGACTGATTCAGTATTTTCCCTCTAAATCCACATTATACATTTGCGCAAAGAGTGTTCAAAGAGGAAAGGAAACGAGTAAATTAAATATTTAATTATTAAAGCAATCTCTTTGCTTAAACTAAACATCCTCATGCAGAGAATATAGATTCTGGTTCTGAAATACATTTTTGTTTGCTTGTTTTCTTACTCTTCTCACACTTAAAGAATTTGAGCTGACAAAATACTCTGTTGTGCTGCACTGTACTTACAGCTTCAGTTAAAAAAAAATTAAGTTTTTTTCAGACCTTCAGCTTTCAAAACAAGATAAGTCAGTCCTCTCCGGGCTCTTGCCAATTAGACTTTTGGCACCTCAAATGTATATAATTCTTCAAATTATTTTTCCTATGTAAGGTGGTTAGAGGAGAATTGAATTGTTCAGTGGATTGATAATGGGATATGAACTGAAGCTTATTCCCCTCTGGGTTACATGTGAAAGTGACTGGAAGCTGCAGGTATCTGGGGTGGCTGTTCAGTAGCCTGTTTAAAATGAGTTGATGATCTGACACCTTTCACATGCACTAAAATTCTCTTTAAGAGCTTGATCCAATGCCTTTAAAGAGGGTCTATCTATTCACTTTAGTTGGCATTGGGTCAGGTCCTCAGAAAACTTTTTCTAAATCTTGCTTTTTAAGTGCAATGTAATAACACTACTTGGAATAAATTAAAATTTGCCAAAGCAGTAGAAGTTTAAAAAAAATTGAGATGTTTCAGTGGTAGTTTGGTTGGGAAAGGAAGACTTGTGGGGGGTGGTATTTTGTGTTGGTCAGTTGGCTAGTTTGACATTTCTGCATTCCTAAAGTGAAATTAATCCCTAAAAGCACCTTTTATTAAAGGGGTTGGATTTATACTCACTGAACAAATTAACCATAGAAACACATCATTATGGATGTGCCTATAATTTAATTTTTCTTTCTATGTTGACATTGAGGTTTAATATAAACCTCAAATACAAAAGAGGAAATGGTTTTCTGATGTCTACAGTTAAAACTTCATAGTAGGCTTGGTTCTGATGTCACTTACATTGGTTTTACACTGGCAGGCAGACCTACAAACTGTACATATAAATTCTGATATCCCATGACACCATTATATATGTTGGATCACTCATCTATCTTCAGTTTGAACAATTGGTCTCAGACAGTTTATACTTACAAAATAGTGTCTCCTTCACTCTGCAATATCACCTTGAACAATGGGCATAATGGATTAGGTCTCAATCCAATACCCATTGAGGTAGTTTGGAGTCTTTCCTTTGACTTTAATAGAGACTGGATCAGCCCCTTAATATTCTGAAATTGCTTTGCAAACATGATGATCTGAATTTGTCTTCTCAAACATTGTCCATCATTCCCAGTAATGCCTTTTCCAACTGTTGATACATATCTATTGCATTTGAACAGTGATCTGGTAATTTAAATTCACCTTTTTTTTTTATCATTCAAAGTAACATTATGTGCTAAGACTGAAGTTTCTTCCCAGGTTTTAAGCCTTTACTTGTCTTAGAAATCTATTTACCTATTTTCTCTCTGTCTGTTCATTTATGCTCACTTGCTAACCTAAAACACGTCTGGCGCAGAACAATGTGCTAGGGCAAACAAAATGTTAAATTGATTTTCTAGGGATTCAAAGATATTTCTTTGGAGAGGTTTATGCATGGAGGAGCCAATGTAACAGGATTTCAGTTAGTAGATTTCAGTACTCCTATGGTAACTAAACTCATGCAGCGCTGGAAGAAGCTGGATCAGAGAGAATACCCGGGATCTGACAGCCCTCCAAAGGTACTTGTTAATTTTACATGCTACCAAGGATTTCATTCAAACATTTTAACTTATAATTCACATAACTGAGTTCATGAATAAATGCTTTGTTTCATAATATTGAGCTACAGCACAAGATAAGTGACCTCACAAATACTGATAACTAATTAAACTCAGCATTGCAATTATCTGATAGAAATATGAACTGCTACAACTTTTACATCTTCTGTCACTTATTCTCCAATTAACCCCCTTAATGACAAGAAATAGAAATCAAAAGTTTATTTAAAACTGACATCCTAACTCCAACCAATCTTTCATGTTAGCCTTATCATATTATATGCACATTGAACTCATAAATTTCCAGGCAGCAAGCTGTCTTCTGAATCTGAGATATAATAATAATTAATATATCATCCCTATGTTGTTGACTATCTGGAAATTACAAATAGTTAGGATCTTACAGTGCAACGGCATGCCTTTCTGGTTCTTATCTGTCCTGTCCAATACACGTATCAAAATCTGGCCTCTTCTACAGACCTAACATTTTCTTGACATGCAAGCCACAACTTGGCTGTAAAGATGAGTGCCTTAGAATTAATTTATTATTAATAGTAATAAATTGTATTATGGTGGTGTCTAGAGACCTGATAGGGATTGGGACTCCATTGTGCTAGGCACTGTACAAACACATAATAAGAGATAACCCCTGTACCAAAGAGTTTACGACCTAAACAGACAAGATAAAATGTGGGAGAGGAAACAAAGAAGTGAATTGAGTTACCCAAAGTCACAGAGCAGATCAGTCTCCTGACTCTCAGCCCAGTGCCTTATCCACTAGACTACCCTGCCTTTGAGCATCTGTGTGCTTTTCACCTGTGTCTTCAAACTAACAGCTGCTGCATACTCGATCTTCCATGTTTTTTGCCTAGAACTGATACTTTTCACTCTGACTTCTCTAGTCTCCTTTATTTCACTATAGCCTATTTTATGAGAGCAACTAAGCAGAAATTTTGCAAATGGAATGAAAAATACTAATCCTGATTACGCTGCAATTTAAGTAACGGGGTTCTCCCACTCTTTCCAGTGCATTTATTCATGATCCTACACCTGCTCAGTGAACTACCAGTTCTTCTCTCACCTTCAGTAAAGATGGCTCGGCAGGTGTTAGTCTCAGAGGGATAAAATAAATGACAAAAAGTTTGAGAAACAGAGATCATTGTTTTAATTTGTCTCCTGCTATGGTTCCTCAGAGAGATCTTTTGCTGATCTTCTGAAATACAGTTTTAAAGCTGAACTATTGTAGTATGATCTCAACTCTGAGAGCATGCATTCCTTGCTTAGATGAAACTTCTATTGACTTTGATGGGAGTTTTCTCTCAGGGTGCATAACAGGCTAAAACAGAAATATATCTAAGTCTAAGCTGATTTTCTATAGTCTTGCCACACTGAAATGATGCATTTGACTCCCTGTTTAGTACACATCTGCTCTGACCTATGATGGGGTACTTGTGATGGCTGAAACATTCCGTAACCTTAGAAGGCAGAAAATTGATATTTCACGGAGAGGGAATGCTGGGGATTGTCTTGCTAATCCAGCTGCACCATGGGGCCAGGGGATTGATATGGAGAGAACACTCAAACAGGTAAAATTATGCTTAATTCTAGTGACCTTGGTGAATAGTAGATCAATTTGCTAGTTCTGTGATGTGGAAGGTATAACACTCAACAAGGTGTGATGGGCATGTGGGGACGTCTATTTTCAATCACCATTTGAAAGCACCCAGTAATAGTTTGATTGGCTTCACTACTGCTGTTTTAGTTTATTGGTTGAGAGAGAGGGTAGAGAGCTTCTCAGTTATTCAGATACATCTTTGATCCCTCCATTTGTCAGACAAATTATATTATCAATTAAGCACAAGATCTGTGGCCTGACCACAGAGCAAACACTTTACCTGGTATATTGAAAACTCCTCTGTTATACTGTAAGAAATGAAATATTCTCTACTGAAGTGCTTAGTTTGCCAACTGCTTTGTGCACTGTAGTCTAGGCAGGAAAAGTGATATTCATTTAAAGAAAAAGTAAAGTCCAGGTAATACAAATAGAAGAACGTGTAATTAAATTAATGTTAGAGAGTTGTTTTATTAACCAAACTGGGATGTGGTTTGCATCATCCCAAATGCTTGTAAAGTACTCCCAGTGCAAATCACATAGGTAAAATTATTTAAAGTTTTTGTTTCTTTAAAAAGAAGATATCCCAGAGCCATTGTTATTGATGTCAGAAGTTTGAATTTCTGATGAATATGAATGCCTAGGAAGTTCCAGATCCCTGTCAAGATGATTTAGCCTTTCTCTCCAAGAGTGGAGATTTTTTTAAAAAAAAATCCTACTGTAGAATTTAAATCATTCCAATTGCAAATGAGCAGACTCAACTCAGGAGCAGACACTGAGAAGAAGTGACTTCTGACAGAACTGGCAGCTTTCTGCCTACCAGCAAGGGTTTCAGTCTTGAAGAAGAGTTGGATAAGGCTGAAATGGACAAAGACAGAAGGATCTGATTTAAAATGCACGTCCTGACTCTTATGAAAAGATATTAAACATTTAATGTACTTCAAATATTCTGTGAAGAAAGTGTCCAGATCTATAATATTCTCTAAAGGCATGAAGTCAAGTTTCTATGGTGAAGCTGACATCAGGATCATAAAGTCTGAGTAATGGGTCTATATGGGCTTGATTGTGTTACCGTGGAAGCCAATGGAACACATCCACTGACATCATCAGGATAAGGACCAGAAGCTGTGTGTCTTATCAGTGCAGTGCCATAGCACCCACAACCCAGGGGCCGAGCCTAGGCTGCAGTTCAAGCCATGCCCCCACTGCATCTGCTGCATCAGTCTGTGGGCTGAAATTGCACTCACAGTTCCAGAATCTCACTTGCACATGGTGTTTAGGGCCACGGGGAAAAAAGGACTTATGGATCCCACAGCCTCTCCCCGTCACCCTCTGGACTAAAGGTGTTGAGACATCTCCACTCCAGGCCACCCTCCCCTCACACAGACATACCAGGCTTCTGTAGTACAGAGGGCTTTACTTAGGCCAGGGTTCAGCAACCTTTCAGAAGTTTCATTTATTCACTCTAATTTAAGGTTTTGCATGCCAGTAATATATTTTAACGTTTTTAGAAGGTCTCTTTCTATAAGTCTATAATATATAACTAAATGATTGTTGTATGTAAAGTAAATAAGGTTTTTAAAATGTTTAAGAAGCTTCATTTAAAATTAAATTAAAATGCAGAGGCCACCGGACCGGTGGCCAGGACCCGGGCAGTGTGAGTGCCACTGAAAATCAGCTCACGTGCCACCTTCGGCACACGTGCCATAGGTTGCCTACCCCGACTTAGGCCCTCTGCGGCAGGGTGAATTTCACCCTTGTTAGTATTGTACTTCAGTACACGCATGCCTTAGTATCAAGATTTGAGCTGGAAAAGACTCAAAAGGCCAAGTAAAATATCCTTTTTAGTTAGTTAGTTTGTTTTGGACCAAAGTAATATATTTACAATATACTGCAGTGAAAATACATGGTCCAAAAGCACAAGACGTATGTGTTCCGTGAGTCATTTAATAATGCCCAGCTACTGTGCAGCAATTGGGTGCAAAAAGCACATGAGGCTGGAATTTCTTTTTTAATTTTTAGGTTCGAATACAAGGGCTGACCGGAAATGTTCAGTTTGATCACTATGGTCGCAGAGTCAACTACACAATGGATGTATTTGAGCTGAAGAGCACAGGCCCTCGTAAGGTACGTGCTGGTCATATCTGAAAGGGTCTGTCTGTCTATTGAAATACTAAATAAATAAAGCCATCAAAATAAGGACTTGAGATCTGGGACTAAAAAGCTCTTGTGTCAAATTTTTCCATGGTGTAAGCAGGTGCAATACCACTGATGTCAATGAAGGTGTAGCCACTAGCACCAGCGATGAATTTGGCCCATTATTTTTACAGTCTTTGTTAAATACACACAGTATGTTACAGATTATGTGGTATTGAGGTTTGTGAGGTCTTTTGAGAGTGTAAAGTAAATTTTATAGTAGATACATTTATTCTGTGCAACAATGTAAGAGGAAAATGAACAAAAACAAGGGTGTGTGTATGTGAAAGTTGTTTAATCAGGCATAGTCTAATGAAAAACGGCTTGATGGGGTTTTGTTAGGGTGCCTGGGAAGTGAAGCAGGGTCAACAGTCTGAGTAGTACATGCCTACTGCACCTTATCTGCAGTAAATTATCGACATTTTGCAGTTGTGTTTTTATCTTATAGATGAACATAAACTAGAAATCTTAATTAATATAGGTTTTTTGAGGGTCAGGAGGAAAGGAAGAGAAAAATAATTGCTCCAGCTAATTACATTTGCTTTAAATACAACTGGCCTTATTTTCATCATTATTTTGTATAAACATTTTAAAAGGTCACCATAGACAAGTACACTTTTTTGCATGCCCAGTTGGCATGCGGACAACTCAGGCAAATGCTTGTAGGTATGTGCATATAAATCCTCAAGAGGTGTTGTTCGCATAAAGGAGAGTGCACCCTTGGAAAATATGGGCTTTATACTTTGTAATTCCTTTTGCTTTCTTGCTGAAGCTTGTAAATGTTTCATGAATATAAAATATATAATGAAAAAGAGAAAAGGGTAATTGGGTGCATGCATTCTGTTCCTATTTGGAGTGCCATGTCCCGTTTTATTTGCCAGACCATCCAAAAAATATAGCAGAGTTTGAAAGGGGGCAGAGAGATGAGCCAAAGGTGTATAGGAGAGTAGCAGCTCGTGAATTAATACTGAGACAAATCAGGAATAAATTAAGTCAAAAGTCCTTCACTGTTAGATACACAGGAATTTTCAGAACAGACATGCTCAGCAAATGATACCCTGATGAATTGTCATTCCCAAAAGACAAACAGTTCAACATCATAGTGATATGGGGGGAAGAGTACTAAACAACAGACCCAGAGCCCAAGCTTTGGTCAAGACAAATTAACTGAAAAGGTATACAGGTAATAGCTATGACCCAAATCAATTTATTAGGCTCCACCTAAACCAAAGTGGATCCAGACTGCTGGCACTAAACATTAAAAAGGTTGTAGAGCAGTTTTTAAACTAGGAGATGGGGGAAAGCCGACTGCTACAGAGGAGCATGTGGATCAGACAGAGACTTCTCTTAGAGGAGAGTCTATTGATAGAGATTCTCTAGGTTATAGTCAGGAACAGAGGATGGAAGAGGATAATGTAAGGGCCAGATCAGATGAGAAACATTCACATAAAGAATCTGACGCGTCAGAAAAGGCAGACAAATAAACAGTGACAAGTTTTTAAAGTGCTTATACACAAATGCTAGAAGTCTAAATAATAAGATGGGTGAACTAGAGTGCCTTGTGATAAAGGAGGATATTGATATAATAGGCATCACAGAAACCTGGTGGACTGAGGACAATCAATGGGACACAATCATTCTGGGGTACAAAATATATCGGAAGGACAGAACAGGTTGTGAAGGGGGGGAAGTGGCACTATATGTGAAGGAAAATGTAGAATCAAATGAAGTAAAAATCTTAAGTGAATCCACATGTTCCATAGAATCTCTAAGAATAGTAATTTCATGCTCTAATAAGAATATAACATTAGGGATCTATTATCGACCACCTGACCAGGACAGTGATAGTGATGATGAAATGCTAAGGGAAATTAGAGAGGCTATCAAAATTAAGAACTCAATAATAGTGGGGGATTTCAATTATCCCCATATTGACTGGGAACATGTCACCTCAGGACGAAATGCAGAGACAAAATTTCTCGATACTTTAAATGACTGCTTCTTGGACCAGCTGGAACAGAAACCCACAAGGGGAGAGGCAACTCTAGATTTAGTCCTGAGTGGAGCGCAGGAGCTGGTCCAAGAGGTAATAATAACTAGACCACTTGGAAATAGTGACCATAATGTAATAACATTCAACATCCCTGTGGTGGGAAGAACATCTCAACAGCCCAACACTGTGGCATTTAATTTCAAAAAGGGGAACTATGCGAAAATGAGGGGGTTAGTTAAACAGAAATTAAAAGGTACAGTGACTAAAGTGAAATCCCTGCAAGCTGCATGGGTGCTTTTTTAAAGACACCATAATAGAGACCCAACTTAAATGTATACCCCAAATTAAGAAACACAGTAAAAGAACTAAAAAAGAGCCACCGTGGCTTAACAACCATGTAAAAGAAGCAGTGATAGATAAAAAGACTTCCTTTAAAAAGTGGAAATCAAATCCTAGCGAGGTAAATAGAAAGGAACATAAACACTGCCAAATTAAGTGTAAAAATGTAATAAGAAAAGCCAAAGAGGAGTTTGAAGAATGGCTAGCCAAAAACTCGAAAGATAATAACAAAATGTTTTTTAAGTACATCAGAAGCAGGAAGCCTGCTAAACAACCAGTGGGGCCCTCGATGATAGAGATAAAAAAGGAGCGCTTAAAGACGATAAAGTCATTGCGAAGAAACTAAACAAATTCTTTGCTTCAGTCTTCATGGCTGAGGATGTTAGGGAGATTCCCAAACCCTAGCCGGCTTTTGTAGGTGACAAATCTGAGGAACTGTCACAGACTGAAGTGTCACGAGAGCAGGTTTTGAAATTCATTAATAAACTTAACATTAACAAGTCACCGGGACCAGATGGCATTCACCCAAGAGTTCTGAAAGAACTCAAATGTAAAATTGCGGAACTATTAACTAGGGTTTGTAACCTGTCCTTTAAATCGGCTTCTGTACCCAATGACTGGAAGATAGCTAATGTAACGCCAATATTTAAAAAGGGCTCTAGAGGTGATCCCGGCAATTACAGACCGGTAATTCTAACGTCTGTACCGGGCAAATTACTCGAAACAATAGTAAAGAATAAAATTGTTAGACACATAGAAGAACATAAATTGTTGGGCAAAAGTCAGCATGGTTTCTGTAAAGGGAAATCATGTCTTACTAATCTATTAGAGTTCTTTGAAGGGCTCAACAAACATGTGGACAAGGGGGATCCAGTGGACATAGTGTACTTAGATTTCCAGAAAGCCTTTGACAAGGTCCCTCACCAAAGGCTCTTACATAAATTAAATTGTCATGGGATAAAAGGGAAGGTCCTTTCATGGATTGAGAACTGGTTAAAAGACAGGGAACAAAGGGTAAGAATAAATAGTAAATTTTCAGAATGGAGAGGGGTAACTAGTGGTGTTCCCCAAGGGTCAGTCCTAGGACCAATCCTATTCAACTTATTCATAAATGATCTGGAGAAAGGGGCAAAAAGGGAGGTGGCAAAGTTTACAGATGATACTAAACTGCTCAAGATAGTTAAGACCAAAGCAGACTGTGACGAACTTCAAAAAGATCTCACAAAACTAAGTGATTGGGCAACAAGATGGCAAATGAAATTTAATGTGGATAAATGTAAAGTAATGCACATTGGAAAAAATAACCCCAACTATACATACAATATGATGGGGGCTAATTTAGCTACAACAAATCAGGAAAAAGATCTTGGAGTCATAGTGGATAGTTCTCTGAAGATGTCCACGCAGTGTGCAGAGGGGTCAAAAAAGCAAACAGGATGTTAGGAATCATTAAAAAGGGGATCGAGAATAAGACGGAGAATATATTAATGCCCTTATATAAATCAATGGTACTCCCACATCTTGAGTACTGCGTATAGATGTGGTCTCCTCATCTCAAAAAAGATATACTGGCACTAGAAAAGGTTCAGAGAAGGGCAACTAAAATGATTAGGGGTTTGGAGAGGGTCCCATACAAGGAGAGATTAAAGAGGCTAGGGCTTTTCAGCTTGGAAAAGAGGAGACTAAGGGGGGATATGATAGAGGTATATTAAATTATGAGTGATGTGGAGAAAGTAGATAAGGAAAAGTTATTTACTTATTCCCATAATACAAGAACTAGGGGTCACCAAATGAAATTAATAGGCAGCAGGTTTAAAACAAATAAAATTAAGTTCTTCTTCACAAAGCGCCCAGTCAACTTGAGGAACTCCTTACCTGAGGAGGTTGTGAAGGCTAGGACTATAACAGCGTTTAAAAGACAACTAGATAAATTCATGGAGGTTAAGTCCATTAATGGCTATTAGCCAGGATGAGTAAGGAATGGTGTCCTTAGACTTTGTTTGTTAGAGGGTGGAGATGGATGGCAGGAGAGAGATCATTTGATCATTACCTGTTAGATTCAATCCCTCTGGGGCACCTGGCCTTGACCACTGTAGGTAGATAGGATACCAGGCTAGATGGATCTTTGGTCTGACCCAGTACCACTGTTCTTATGTTAATTTTATGGAGATGTCCTATCTCCTAGAACTGGAAGTACCTTGAAAGGTCATCAAGTCCAGCCCCTGCCTTTACTAGCAGGACCAAGTACTGATTTTGCCCCAGCTCCCTAAGTGACCCTCTCAAGGATTGAACTCACAACGCTGGGTTTTAGCAGGTCAAATGCTCAAACCACTAAGCTATCCCTCCTATCCATATGTTCTTATGTTAATGTGTGCAGTTGTAGTTTGCAAGCATGACAAATGACTGAACTCTGATATGGAGAAGGTGGACCTGTCCTGGTCCTTTCATGAATCCCTCTGTCATCTGACAATGAATATGTTTAATCTGGCTGCCACTCCTGGTCTAACTGCCTCTGGTTTTGGTTGTCCCCACATTGTGGACAACAGGCAGTAAGTGCATGTGGCTGCAGCACATAGGAACTCAGGGCTGAAGTTTCTATTATCTTTCGAGTGTTCTCTGTATATTCCACTCATAGGATGCTCTGACTGGTGTAGCCTGTATGGTAGAATTCTAGTTGGTAGTAGCCCTTGGAGCATTCATGAGCCTCCCTTGCTCTTCCCTTCAGTGAACATTAAATATCCCAGGGCATGGGTATGAAAGGTCATGGCACTTCAACCTCCTCTATTCCTTCTAACCGCCACCAGCTGAACAGTTAGAAACTTGCTATCAGATACTTCGAGATCTATGTTGGCTAGTTAGTTTAGGTATCAGTAGTTAGTAGTTGTCTGTAGCAATTAGTAGTTATCTGTAGCAGTCAAGTTAGTGATAGATAGCAATCAGGATGTCTGAACTGGAGGCTAAAAAGCCTGTATTTAAGAGATGTCTCATGTCCGGTGGTGTTCCTGGTGTCAGACACACATGACAGATGTCTGGCATCTTTCGGAGAGGGACAATCTCCTTCAAAATGCTCTGTTTCCTCAACTTTTACTACACAAGCAAAGAAGGAAAGACAAAACTTCCAGCAATTTTACTACAAGAGGCGCTGTCAGTGAAAACATCTGGAATGGAAAGTGCACAGAGACCTGCTTCGCGCCAAGCAATTCAATCAAATGGGACAGATCCTCCATGGTACCTGGTACTACAGGATCCAAGAAATGTAAGGATCTGAAGAAAAAGAAATCCATGATGGTGTCAGCCTTTGTTTTTAGAGCCAATTTGATTCAGGAGGACTCATCTTCAGTGCCAAGTATGCATATCCAATGCTGGTTGATGTCTGCCTCCTTGTAAAGAGCAATCTGTGAGAAAAAGATTCATCTAGACACACTTTTTGAAGAACATTGCTTGGATGCAGGATCTTGAGGTAGGATCAGGAGATGTTCTTCAAATTTGATCGTGTTGGATCCAGATGAACTGGTTCTGAAAAGGAAAACTAAGTACTGAGGATGATGGGATCCAATAAAGATTCAGTACTCAGAGCCAGCATGGTACTGACAGCAGATAATTGTGCAGGCAGTGGTTCATTGTTCAACTCCATCACCAATTTTGTTAGTAACTGGCCAGGTATTACTTCTGAGTAGGTATCAGATCCAACTAGCTGCTTCTCCAAGAATCAGCAGAAGGCTGAAAGAAATCAGGATTTCCCCAATACTTCCACCATCTAGGACTTCTTCACAAGAGAATCATAGAATATCATCTAGTCCAACCCCCTGCTCAAAGCAGGACCAATCCCCAGACAGGTTTTTGCCCCAAATCCCTAAATGGCCTTCTCAAGGATTGAACTCAGAACCCTGGGTTTAGCAGGCCAGTGCTCAAACCACTAAGCTATCCCTCCCTCCAAGGTTTACTTGCCACTCTCTTTCCAAGGGGGTTATTACCTCTGGTTCCATTCAAACCACAAAGGGATTGAGGTCAGAAAAGAGATACACATAGGAGACTGGATCTGGAGAAAGACTATTATAGACAGATTCATATATATCCACCAGATCTGTATGCACAAAGGTATTGTCAACCAGACCCATCAGTGGGTTTTTGACCTGACTGGCAAGTATCCCTTTAGTACACTGGCCATCTCCAGCACCTAATCAAGAAGATCCAATATATGGAAATAGACCTTCACCAATTCAATACCAGGAGAACATTCAGTTGTTGGATCTGAAGGATACATATTTGACAACACAAACAATGCTGGATAAGTTACCTATGGAAGTAAGGGAACCATTGTCTGAGGAGAGGCAATTACTGGAGCTGAGGGAGTCTGAACCAGATTCCAAAGATATGTCTTCTCCAGATGAAAATGTGGAGGATACTTCAGCATTATCATCAGTCAGAGGATACTGTGGCTTTTCATGAGCTAGTTACATGCATGACAAAAACATTAGATATTCTCTCAGTTTTGCTTGAAGAATCAGCCCATCCTGGTTTTGACATTTTGGGGGCTGCTGTTAGACAACGAGCTACACTTCCTTTAGAACTGTTGTTGAAGCCAACAAAATCAATTTGGAATACTCCCTCATCTGCTCAGCCTTTATCAAAAAATGCAGATAAATTATATCAATTTACACATGAAGGGCTGGCTTATGTTTTGTACCCATCCATCTCCTAATTTGTTGTGGTTGAGGCTTTTATTTAAAGATCGAAAGATCCCCAAATTGATTCTATTCTGTCTTATAAGGAGTCGAAGAGGTTGGATATTTTTGGAAGAAAAATATTTTCTTCAGCTACGTTAGCCATGTGCATATCTAATTATGAAGCTTTCATCGCTAAGTAGCGATATCATCACTGGTGAAAAATGTCTTTGTTCCTCAATTCCCTACTGGAGGGACACAAAATGTTAGCCAGTGCTATTTTGACTACGGGATGAAATGTGGGATGAGGGCTGAACAATTTTAAGTCTGGCTTTTGACTCTTCAGCGAGGACAATAGCTTCAGCTATCACATTAAGAAGATGTGCATGATTAAGATTCGTGGGACTTTCTCATGAGACAAAGATGAGAATTGAAGATTTTCCTTTTGAAGGAAGTCTGTTTAGTATACAGACTGATGAGATACTGGAGAAAATGAAAAATGTGAGATCCACAGCCAGATCTTTAGGTTTCTTTAATACAGCAAAGAGATCATATTCAACATACCACAGACATGATCTACCTTCTTCTTTGTTATTGCTTCCTTACAAATATCAAAGGAAGACCTATCATTACCAGCCTCAGTGTCATACCCCCCACCCTCAGCAACTACAAAGATAGAGGCCATTTAAACTTTGAAATAATAGGGCGAAGACTTCCACTTCTTCATCTTTGGCGATCCCCGCAAGATCACAGATTTGACATGAGGACACAGAGTTTTAAATCAGTCCAATTGGGCTTTGTTTATCCACAGTTTGGAGACCATTTGTCTCGTTTTTATCAACAATAGGGGTTGATAACATCAGATAGGTGGATCCTAAAAGTTGTTGCATGCAGTTACATGATTCGATTCAAAACCCTTCCATCCTACAACCTTCCCATTTCCTTCCAGGGCAGGTAGTGAGTTCACAGTGAATAGTTAAAGAAAGAGATTCATTCTCTATTGGCAGCACAGGCAACAGAGATCATACAACAAAGTCAGCTAGGGAGGGGGTTTATTCTTATTATTTGCTCATTTCAAAAAAACATAGGGGCCTTCACCCTGTTTTAGATTTAAGAATATTAAACATGTATATACAGAAATTTTGTTTCCACGTGTTATCTCAAACTTCTATAATCCCTTCTCTCTTCCTTCAGGGTTGGTTTTCAGCTTAGATTTGAAAGATGTATATTTCAAAAATACCACGTCACTTGAAATATCTGTGTTTCATGGTAGGAGATGACCATTTTCAGTACAAGGTTCTCCCTTCAGGTTGTCTACAGCAGCCAGGGTGTTTACAAAATGCCTGTCTGTAGTGGCAGCACACCTAAGAAGGAATGGGATGTTTGTGTACCCGTACCTAGATGGCTGGTAAATAAAAGCATAATCCTATTGCATGTAAGACAATATGTTCCCTTTTTTGCCAGTCTGAGGTTACAAATAAAGTTCATTCTAGTCCCAACTCAGCAAATTCTTCCCAATTCAGCAAATCCTATTTATGGAAGCCATTCTAGATTCAACTGCGGCAACAGCTTTTCTCCTAGAGGAGAGATTTATAAAAATAAAAATTTCTCCCTCTCAAGTTACCACGTCCATCAATTCTCTTTTTTTTTTTCTGGTTGCTGGGTCTTTTGATGTCAGTCTGGGCAGTGACACAATGCATTCATCTTTAGATGAGAGATCTTCAACACTGGTTAGCGATAAATTACAAATCAGGTTTAGGCAACATGCATCACAAAGTGATCATTCCACAACAGGTGTTGGCATCACTTTTGTGGTGGATAAACACTCAAAATGTAATGAAGGGCAAACCTTTCAATTCCCCTCTGCCTTCAGTAATATTCACCTCCGATACATCTACACTGGGATGAGGACATCTATACTGGCATCTGGACAACAAATTGATCACTGATCAACAAAAGAAAAGACCAAAAGTTCCTACCTATTACTATATTAGAGCTGAGGATGCTCAGACTAGCTCTAAAGTAGTTTCTACTTCAGGTACAACACGTTAGTTCAGAAGATAACAGGCAATACGAGGGTGCTATATTATCTACACAAACAAGGGGGGACTTATTCCCAACAACTATGCATGGAGGCAGAGAACCTTTGGAAATGGTGTATAGAACACAACACTGCTCAAATAACAATATATATATAGTGGGGGGAACAAAAAACTCTTGCAGATCATCTGAGCAGGTCAACATATTATATGCACGAATGGTCCTTGAAGCACGAATGGTAACACATCTCTTGGGTTCATGGGGAAATCCGATAATAGATCTTTTTGCATCCAACAGCAACGGCAAGTGTCAAAGATTTTATCTGAGATCAAATAGAGATAGTGAGTCAATATCAGATGCATTTACCCCCTTTCCCCTCATTCAGAGAGTGAGAAACAGAAGGCCAGGATGATTTTAATAGCGGCAGCATGGCCCAGACAACAATGGTATCCGCACTTAATTCACCTGTCAAGAGCCTGTAATGGAGCCTCTGCCACTGCTACCAGACTTGTTGTTTCAATAACTTGGGATGGTTTATCATCCGAATCTTAGAATCATAGAAGATTAGGATTGGAAGAGACCTCAGGAGGCCATCTAGTCCAATCCCCAGCTCAAAGCAGGACCAACACCAACTAAATCATCCCAGCCAGGGCTTTGTCAAGCCCAGGCCTTAAAAACCTCTAAGGATGGAGATTCCACCTCCCTAGGTAATCCATTCCAGTGCTTCGTCACCCTCCTAGTGAAATAGTGTTTCCTAATATCCAACCTAGACCACCCCCACTGCAATGTCAGACCATTGCTCCTTGTTCTGTCATCTGCCTCCACTGAGAACAACTGAGCTCCATCCTCTTTGGAACCCCCCTTCAGGTAGTTGAAGGCCGCTATCAAATCCTCCCTCACTCTTCTCTTCTGCAGACTAAACAAGCCCAGTTCCCTCAGCCTCTCCTTCAGTCTCTTCATTTAACAGTATGGGAAATAGGACTCTAGGGGCTTGTCATCACTACGCGCCAAATTGGCATTGCTGCAATCGATGCAGCTGCGTCAATTTAGCAAGTCTGGTTAAGACATGCTAAGTCGATGGGAGAGCGCTCTCCCGTCGACTTCTGTAATCCACCTCAATGAGATGCAGAAGCTATGTCACCAGGAGAGTGTGTCTCATCTATATAACGCTATGTAGACACTGCAGTAAGTTGACATAGGTTACGTCGCCTTCAGTTATGTAGTTTACATAACTGAAGCAGCGTAACTTACGACAACCTAGTGCCGTAGTGAAGACAAGCCCTAGGATAGCTATAGAAAAGTTGTTCATTAGAAGTATAGAATGTATTGTTACATTCCAGAAAAGAGTCCATGCAGAAATGTTATCATCATAAATGGAAAATTTTTATTTTGGTCTACTATGTATGATATAGAGCCACATACAGCACCAATTAATTATATATTAGAGTATTTATTGTATCTTAAGAAAACAGTTCTTTCTCTATTTTCAGCAAATGTTCTTCATTCAACCCTATCAACATATCATGTACTTGTGGATGGAAAATCAGTCTTTATTAATGATGTAGTTGAGCTACTTATAAGGTCTTAATAATTTATACCATCCAATAAGATATCCTGTACCATCTTTGGATCTGAATTTAGTACTGTCACAATTGATGAGTCCTCCTTTAGAACCTTTGGGGAATTATTCTTTATTTCATTTGTCTATAAAAACCGTATTTTTATAGCAATCACTTTGGCAATACATATAAATGAATTGCTTGCGTTAATGGCTGATCCAGCGTTCACTGTCTCCATAAAGATAAAGTGGTTCTTCATAAACATCCTAGGTTTTTACAGAAAGTGGTCTCTGATTTTACCGATTTTCTTCCCAAAACCTCATACTCAGGATGCGGAAGCTAAATTATATACTCGAGATGTTAAAAGAATGCTGACATTTTATTTAGACCAGACTAAACCATTTAAACAGTCCCCAAAATTGTTTACTGCTTGTGAAAAGAAGTTCAAGAGAAATGCTGTTTCTGTACAAATGTTTTCTAGAGGGCTAGATTCTGTATTGAGGAGGAGTATAAATTGCGAAGGTTGTCCATTCCTCAGGGAATTAAAACTCATTCTCTAAGTCGAAGGCATTCTCTATGGCTTTTTCTAGATATTTTTCTGTGGTAGAGATATGTAGAGCAGCAACTTGCAATGCTGTTCATACTTTTATTACACACTGTTCCTTAGCTTTAGAGTCCAGACCTGATGCAAAATTTGGCAAGGCAGTCCTTATATAAGTCGGACTCTATGGTCCCACCATCCTGACTTGGAGTACTGCTTATTAGTTTATCCCATGAATGGGAGTATGCAGAGGACTCCCTGGAGTCAAAGGAGAAATGAAGGTTACATACCTATAACCGAGGTTCTTCAAGATGAACTCTGCATATTCACATTCCCCACCTGCCTTTCCCTTGGAGTCCTACTTACCAAAGGACTTGGAGTCATAGGGGAAGAAACTTCGGTGGCTGAAGCACCGAGACCTTTTAAACCCTCTCCCTGGAACGCTTGACATTCATTGAAGAGAGGGACAAAAGACACACATGAGCACTCTAATGCCTACTACTAGCTTTAATTCTACCATTCAGACTGCACAGGTCAGAGCATCCCATAAGGGTAAATATGCAAAGGAAGAATCTATGTTACAGTTAAGTAACCATCATTTCTCTTTGGTCCATGTGGCACAGGGCAATAAAGCCTTGAGTTGACAGGGGGAGGTAAACACTTTTACTGCCCCCGTATCTTACAGACAACATGCAGACTGAGATGGATGTCTGACAATCAGATTTGAGATAGACACCAAAGCCCTGGCCCATAATCTAAGGAACTCAATAGCTGGCACTCAAGGAGCATATTTGGCACTGGGCCAGATCCTCCACTGATGTAAATCAGCCTAACTCATTGATTTCAACAGAACTGCACTGATTTACACCAGCTAAGGATCCAGCCCATTATATCACCTTGCCATCAGCTGCAGATAAGCATAGTTTACAATGCGGTCTACGCCATTCTGCTCTTTCCCAAGACATAACCCCGAGGACTCTGACAGATTTGGATACCCATAAGCCTACAAGCACTGTACCTTGTCTATTGCATGCTTTTATTTCCACTTATATTTTCACATATTTTGGGTACTTATGGGGCCTCTAACATGCAGCAGGATGCTTTATTCCTATCGCATAGAGTAATCAAATGTCATGCTTTCATGCAAATTTCATATATAAGGTGTAGACACAGAGGTCAGAAAGGAATTCTCCCTCACGAAAATTAGCTAGATGCTTGCAGTTGGTAAGATGCATTATGAATGGATGCAGGATTTAGGGAAAGAGTGTAATCAGCTGCCTGTGAGGGTTGTAACTTCCAGAGGAACAATACCTGACTTGCTGGATCAATGCTTTGATCCAGTATGACAAATCCTATATAATATATGAGAAATAAAGATACCTAATTGAACTAAAGGTCTGCTTTCCATGCCCTGCGTAAAATCACTGATGAGTCATCTGGCAATATCATTTCAGCACTTCCCTTTCCAGTCATAGTAACTCATGAATCAGAGTTTTAGAAAAATGATTTTTTGTTGCCCGCAGCTCTAATATCCACAGAGAGAGCATCACATAAAACCACAGCTTTTCAGAGTCATATGTTTCTATATAGTGAATGCAGATGGAGTAAAAATAAATCCTCCATGTTATCTGTTGTATTCTTCATTTCTGAAACAGTAAAGCCAAGACTTTCAAAAATGGATGCATAAAATTAGATCTGGGTTCTATCCTAAATCCAAATTCAGGCAGCTGAACTGGTAATCTGATTTTCAAAAGCCAACTGTTCCCCATGACTTAAATGTTATTGCTGGGTGACTTCAGTGGCTGCTACTGGGTGTTCAGCACTTTTGAAAATCAGGCCACTGATCTAGCTGCATAAATAGATTTAGAAGCCTAACTTTGAGCAGCCAAATTCAGCACTGATGTATGTGGGTGCAACTGTTGTAATGTAAATAGAATTGCACTTGCTTACACCATATAGGGCTGAATTTGGCCCTATATTTTTTTTTCTTCATTTATAATAGTTGAACATATTATCCTTGTGCCATCTCATAGCTGTCTTGGTAAATATTTTTTTATGTATTTGGCCTTTATTCAGTAATCCTAAACAAGAGTTATCTTCGGGCAGATTCTGCATTTGAGGGAGAGACACGCATACACACAGTGCTACATGTACTTAGAAAAACTGCCTGCCACTCCTCTAAAACCTACTTCCCCTTTGTCAGTGTTTTGATGTGATGCTTAAATAAAATAAAAATGAATTAATGGAGATATCCTATCTCCTAGAACTGGAAGGGACCTTTGGAAAGGTCATCAAGTCCAGCCCCCTGCCTTCACTAGGCAGGACTAAGTACTGATTTTTGCCCCAGATCCCTAAGCAGCCCCCTCAAGGATTGAACTCACAGCCCTGGGTTTAGGAGGCCAATGCTCAAACCACTGCGCTATCCCTTATTTTACAACACAGCACATCATTTGAGCTTTTGCTTCACTCCTGAACTTCTCAGCAGTGAGGAACCACACAGTTCAAAACAATCATTCTTCATTATAATGAGCTTCCAAAACAGCCAGGTTTCAATATCCATGTTCTGCCTTCATTTGGTCCCAAATTTTGACAGGAACTTGACATTTTAAGCTATCAGTTGTGTATGTGAATCCATGGCTGTCTGGATGAAAAAGTGTATTTTCTAGCAATGCAGCCTGTTAATAAAAGAAAACTGCCTTTTGCACTAAATCAGCAATGTTCGGAATTTCTTGTCAGCTGTGGACACCTAAATCAAGATGCCTGCAATTTTTACCAGTGGGAGGAGGGAAGGGAAAGATGCTTCTTACATGTAGTGAAGGACTTACAGTGCAAAATGTTATTTGTTTATCAGTTTGTTTCATAAATGGGGAAAAAACAGAATCTCTTTCATTCACATTAAATTACTGCGTGTATTTGTACATGTTATACATTGTGAATCTTAGATGTTTCATTGCTGTGCTGCAGTGACCATTCACTGTTGATATGACTTTTGTCTCAGTAAATTAATTTCAACCTCCAAAAGAAAACAGCAAATGTAAAAATCACATTTTTTAATACACACAGGATTGTTAATGAGCACAGTCATGTGAGCCAGAAACACCTGAGTTCCAGTCCTGGCTCTGGCACTGATTTACTATGTGGTCCTGAGCAAGACCCTTCACCTCTCCATGTTATGTGGAGTTGGCTTTCTGTGTGGTAATGACCCAATGTTTGCATGGGAAAGATAGTAAGGGTTGAAGACATTGTTGTCCATGTCACTGATATGATGACATGTTCTAATACTGGGGTCTTGGGCCTCAACAGCCGGGTAACGGGTCTCCAAGTTATTTGTATCACAGTGCGTATTTGTGGTTCTGTTAACAAAGTGAAAGCCTTTCCATCTTCTACACTGACTCTGGCCCCTCACAATTTGTTACTGACTAATATCCAGCCCTGTGTCCTGAGCATGCTTTGCACAAACTGGGCAGTAGAAAACAAAGGGGTAACCTAATTCCCTTCCCCCATTTTATAGTTGTTACAGGGGCTTCCTTCTCCCAGATCTTGGTCTTGTGAAAGCTGGGTTCACCAAGGAGGGAGGGGAAAGTGGCTGCTGGCCAATCTTTAGGCATCTCACAAATGTGGGTACTGCCAAATGACTCCTGGCCTGCAGGCCTCTGGTGGGGTCCTTTCAAGGTCAGTGCAGCTACTTGAATAATTACTGAAGAGAAGGAAAGGAAACTTTCCTGATGTCCACCTTGCAGGTGTCCCCTCTGGAAATGAAACCACCAGGAGACTTCTCTCTAGTATATTAACTGTCCTACCTAAAGGCCACCTCAGATGATCTTATTGACCCAGATGAGTGTTAATGATAGTAGTGTCATTGTACACAGTGACAGTGGACATGGTGAGGTCACAGGGTGTGGGAGATGGACTGAATAAGTGACATTCAGTTTGGCCAGTATTTTCAAAAATAGATAGGTGCCTAAAGTTAGGATCCTAAATCCATATTTAGGCGCCTAAGTGAGTGGCTTGATTTTTACCCACTCAACTGCTATGATACAAGCCAAGCGGAACTGAATGCTCAGCACTTTTGAAAATTAGGCCATTTATTTAGATGCCGAAACATGGATTTAGCAGCATATCTTTAGGCATCTATTATTCACAGTTTTAACCTCTCCCTTTAATCTGTTGCTGCTTCACCCACACATGTATGTCTGTCGACTCTTCAATGGATTATGAAAAAAATTCCTGTTAAATATATAAAAATAGGTCAAAAGTGACATGTTGTAGAAAGACTAAATTGATTAGTATTTCACTGTTTTTAGGGGGGTTTTTTCTCCTGAGAACTAGTTCATCTCATTTAAAAATTTAAGGGCAAATACTCAGTTGGAATAAATTCTCATAGCCTCACAGCACCCTTGTGAGGTAGGGAACTGCCATTATCCTAATTTTATAGATAGGGAAGTGAAGTACAGAGAGGCTAAGTGACTTGCCCATGATTCTGTGATGGAGCAGGAAACAGAATCCAGATTTCCTAAGCCCCAGACCAAACCACTGGACCAGCCTTTTTCTCTATAACCCTGCATGTCTAAGACACAGATGGTGAAATAATGTGAAATAATGATTGACCTTCACCCCATGCAGAGAGCAAGCACAAACCCCATGTGCTGCTTATGTCCCACTTAACCCTCAAACCACATGGGACTTAAGCTGTGCAAATGCCCTGTTGTGCCCCTTTGCTTAGGGATGATTATCCCCCCACCCACCCCCAAGACATGGAACCCAGCTATTGCTGTGCACGATAAATAGCTGTGACAGGTTCATTCTTTGTTTAAATTGTACCATTCTGGAACAGCAGCTAAACCACAATAATACTATTCTTCGTGAAACATCTTATGTTTATTGTTTTAAGTTACTATAAAAATTACGGTTTGTGTTGTAGGTTGGTTACTGGAATGACATGGATAAATTAGTTTTGATTCAGCATGAACCTTCCCTTGGAAATGAGTCAGCCATTGAGAACAGAACAGTAGTTGTAACTACAATTTTGGTAAGTTTTTTTCAGTGGTTTTTCTGGTATATGATCCAGACTACTTTCTGGTTATAGTCTCATTTAGTCTGTCAGATCTGGGGGGTTAGTGGGAAGGTAAAAGCTGCATATTTTAAATTTCTTGATTCTCAACTCTGTACAGAATATTTCTGGTGCACATTTGAAATCTATTTTCTCAAATCAAATGAGGGTAAATTCATCCGCTTTACATTTTTATTCAGTTTTTCCCATTGTTCACTGAAATAATTCTCAGAAATGTAAATTAATTCTATCAACCTCTGATTGATAAATTGTGGCTTTCAAGATGTTGAAATAAAAAAATGCTAACGGGAACAAATGAGAAAAGAAAATGAAATCAGGCTTCTGTACTACCAGGTGTCATTCGGTTAATATGCTATGCTTAAAAACAGCTCTATCTATTAGATTTTAAGAGCTTGATCCTGCGATCCTGGCACAAGGAACGCAGGATCTGCCTTTAGTAGTGTGTAAACTTCTAAACTGTATCCAGATAGTTAGCCCATGTAATAATGGGTTATTTGCTTTTCTATATAAACAGTACAGTAAACCTGGAAATTGAATTGGCATGTCTCACACAAGCCATTTCTTAAAAAATGAGTCCTGTTATTGTTTAAGTTCAGTGTTTCAATGGAAAAGAAATAGTTAATTTTAACTGAATATTTTTTCAGTGGTGCATAGTCATTCATTTTAAAGAATTCCTCAGAAGAGAGGAAGATGTGATTACTACATTAATCCAAATTATAGAAGAAATAAATATATAGATTTCAAAATTACTTTTTCAAAGGAAGTCGTACAAACATATCTTTTAAACCGAATATCTAACGTATTTTTACCTCTGAAGTCAGATGTGCCCTTTAAAGCTGATGCTTGTCAAAGCAGACTGGCAAAGGGTGACCTTTACCTGATTATTTTAAAAATTTCACACCTCTGTTCACTGCCCTTTTCACCTATCTCATTAGACAAGACTTTTTTTTAACCATTCAGGATAAGGTATGTCTCAAATGAGAAGAAATATTCTTTTTGTAATGTCAGTGTTCTTAAGGAGAATTATCTAAATTGATGCTGAGTTGAAAATAAACCAAGGGAAAAAGTAAAAGTGTTGCTGGGAAATGTTCTGATTCTAAGAATGCAGTTAGTTACCATATTGTTTGTATTATATACGAGGGTTTATGCATTAACTAGGTCCTGACAAATCTCCTATTGAAGGTTATCATTCTGGGATGCAAACCGAACAACGTACTATACAGCAATTCAGAGTGTAACTCCTAACCTAATTGTGTAATTTTTTGCATGGGACTTTTAAAAATATATGTATTTTTTTCCTAAAAAAGACACGGTAATAGAAAAATTATACTTCAGTACAGTCCTCCTCTTTTCAGCCTCTGATGAAGAATCCTATTTTAAGAAATTGATCAAGGAAGAAAAGAGTCCCACGATGCTGCGAATATTCCTAACTAAGGCTCAAGTATTAACCTGCAGTGTAGTAACATTGAGCTAATTTTCCCATATGGATTACTGTTCCTCTGACTGGATGGCCAGGCACTGAACCACCAAGAAAAGCTCTGTGACTATTCTGAAATGTCTAGAACAGATGATGTTAACCTTCAACTTTGCCGAGCTGAGAAGAAAATGATGTGAATAACAAGTTCTGAATTGAAAATTTTCCTTTCATACCAATCCTCATATCTTTAATTGGGGCTCCCATAAATGAACAGTGTAATTTCTGTAAATAGCTCCAAACTTAGGAGAAGCAAGTAAAAAAAATATTAAAAGGATGCCTGTTTGCCAAACGTATACAAGGGGAGGGAGGGAAAGAGGGTGCTTTTTCAATGTATTACTTTACCTGTCCTGTTTGCATATGTGCATAATAAATGTTATCTTTAGCAGAAGTTTTCCAGTCCACGTATAAAAAGGACTGGTCGTATCATTTTTCAAACCAAGATGCTGAATGAATTTTACAAAGCATGCCCAGTTTTCATGCAGCATGTCATTTTGGAATAAATACAATTATCCAAAAATATACCTATTGACCTAAAGTGACCTGCTCAATGCTTTGATATCCAGATGCAAAAGAAATCTGATTGGAATAAAAATATATGGGAAAATTCTGTCTTTGGCTAGTCATGCATATCTCCCATTGATTCAGTAGGAGCCGCACAGTTGGCTCTGAAAGCAGAATTTGACCCCTAGTTCTTAATAGTCATCTGCAAAGGCAACAGATGTAGAATCTACAAGCTCTTAATCACAAAAAAGCAACATATTAAACTACAGTACATTTCAGAATCTTGTCATTTTGCTCTTCCCTGTACTTTACTCATTCGCAAATGCAAGACAGGGACTGGTGACCTCTTCACTGCCCTCTTCATATTGAAGGAAAGCTGATTCAACGTACATGAAAAATATAATTTTGGCTGCATGCGTTCCTTCCAGTATTAAACTGAAAAGCTTCTGTGATCAATGCTGTCAAGTTTTTCAGTCTGTGGAAGACCGATATCTAGGCATAGTAAAAGATTTAAGAGTTGTCAGCATGGCATGCTTTAATTTTTGTGTGAAGTAATATAGCACTGATTATTTCACTTTACTGTCTTATTTTGTATGTGTCTATGCTTAACTTGCTGTAATTTTACATTTTATTATTAAATATAAGATATGTAATAAAAGAAACTAGCTCTATACCCAAACAAACAAGTTTGATACTTTCAACTTTGGCAAAATACTATGGTCACCTGTAGTACAGTAAATATGCTTAGATTTTATTTTAAATTTTTGATTTATCATAAAGAAAAATACTCTTGGGAGATTGCTAGAGTGAAAAATTGAGACCTCTATTCTAGTGAACATTCTTATTTAACTGATATTTGGTTTAAATATAGCATGGTACAGTGAGCTTTAAGCATTTTTTTCAACACAGTACTTCAATATAATATCAACATAATAGGTATCAGAAGACTAAGAGTGTAAATTACAAACCTTGAACCCAAGAAACATTGCGGTTAAATAAACAAAACCGAAGCCCCTTAATGTCATTTCTTGGTCAAGTAGTTCTCAAGAAATCCAGCATTATGTACCATCCACAAACCAATCGTACATTTTAGAATCCCCATTGACTTCAACACAAGTTTTATCAGAATCAATAATGCAGAACTGAGCCATTTTCTTGCACAAAAATCTTTTTTCCACATTATAATTTATTTTTGCAGCGTTTTAGAACGTGTAAAAGGGACTTCATTAAAATAGGCCAACCTTAACCAAACAGTGTCAAGGTTAGTGTTTTTTTCTGACTTCCATTATTAAGTTGTGGGCATTTTACTATACACATCAATCAGCAGGAATGTAATGGAATGATTTGTTTCTATCTGGAAAGATACTTGTTTCAGTCACCCATTTGTATTTCAAAATGTTAAGTATTGTTATAGAATTGTGAATATAGAAGTAAAGCTTGTGTCATTTTAGTGATCTATGTTCAGTGCTCGTCACTGATCATTTCAATGTGGACTTTGTATGTAATTTACTTTCCTACAGATTATCATTAAACAGCTCAAACATTACAATGTTAAGTCCCTTTCAACAATAGCATATTTTGCACTAAGTAATTCACATCTATGTTTTCATTAGCAGGTTAGAGTTTATAGTCCTAAACTGTAATTGTGACTGTCTTCTGCAAGAAATTCTGTAGAACAATCGATCTATCTCAATGGGATAAATAGAATTTAGCATTAAGATATGACTAGGTGTGTTTTATCGATTATTATGTGTCATCGTTACAGAGTGTGAGCTTTCAATGTCATCTATATAATGTGTAGGTTAATGATCCGGTAAAACTTGCCCTTTCGTGTCCTAATGCTATTATAATTAGAGGCTGCAACAAAACAGTGGTCCAAACAGCCCCAAATTTTCAAGTGGAAATTCAAGCCCGCTTTCTGATCTGAATGTGAAAATGGCCTTTATCATAATAATGCATCAGACTAAAGGCCTGATCCAAATATCCCTAAACATTCAGTTTGTAGTTTGAGCACATCTCTGATTATAATATAGCTCATATGGTAGACACATTTTTTATATATCCTACGTAAAGTAGTAGAAAGGAGAGGACAACCTAGCAAGAGAAAGGTAGTACGTGTTCCTGCTACTTTAATAGTATTACACCTCTGCCTCGATATAACACTGTCCTTGGGAGCCAAAAAATCTTACCACATTATAGGTGAAACCGCATTATATCGAACGTGCTTTGATCTTCTGGAGTGCACAGTCCTGCCCCCCTGGAGCGCTGCTTTACTGCGTTATATCAGAATTTGTGTTATATCGGGTTGCGTTATATCGGGGTAGAGGTGTATTTCACATTTGTGGATTTCACTCTATTGTTCTTTCCAACTACGATCAGGGTCACATTGTGCTAGGCGCTATACAAACACATAGTAAGAGCCAGTCTCTGCCTCAAAAAGTACAGTCTAAATAGGTAAAACCGACAGAGGGTGGGAGGGGAAAGAAAAGCACAAAGAAGTGAAGTGACTTGACCAAGATTTCCTGACCAGGTTTCTTGAGTTCCAGTTCAGTGCTCTATCCACTGGATGGTACTGCCTTCACTGAGATCCCATCATGTCCCTGCTGATCCCCCAACAACACCTTTCCTCAGCAGTTCTTCACAGGAGCATGAGTTGATGTGAAGATTGAATTCGCCTTTTTAAAAGGAAAACCAGGAGTATACAGAGTTTCCAATTTATTTTACTGTCTAAAGGCTACACCTTCAAAGCAGTCCAGCCCTCAGGGAGGAACACATGGAGAGTAAACGGCTGGGTGCTGGGTGGGAAGGGGATGTTGAAGTGGCTTCCTCCGTGCTACCTCCACACTCGGCGCCTGCCTGAAGCAGCTTGTGCCCGGTGTGTATTTAATGTTACATGTTGTGTTTTGTTCAAGAAAAGCTGAATCCAGAAGTTTAACCAGTCTCTGACTCGGCTTTTTTAAAAGAGAGTAAAAAATGAAAAGGTGCCAGGGCAGTGCAGTTGAAGGTTATAAGGAGGTTCTGTGAAGGAGGGAAATCTGACAGGGCCTTGCCACACTTTTAGCTAAGCCACTGCAAAGTGATGCATTGCCTTTGTCCTTGGTTTTTTGTTTTTTGTTTTTAAATCAGTTTTGTTTACAGAATGGGTGTATAGGGAGGCCCAAATTATGGTTAGCACTGCACATATGAACAGGAAGGAACATAAATGCATTCCTAATTTTAAGCATGTGAATAGTCCCGCAGAGTCAGTGAGGCCACTTGTGCTTAGCCATGTGCTTAAGTACCTTCCTGAACTGAGTATGTAAGGAGATTGGGGGGTGTAAGGAGCTCCTTCCTCCCACCCCTCTTCTCCTCTGTCTGCACACAACAAGGGTGTGATTGAATTAACAGTGGATGGGAATGCCAGGAGTGGGTGCAGGCTAGCATAATTGGCAGCACTTACCACCCTCCGGAAGGTATGTCTGGGTCAGGCCAAGGTCATTGCCATCCATCCTCCCCATTCTTGGCCTTCAACAGGCAGCACTGGTGGGGGGGGAGTGGTGACTACCCCTTTTAGAAATTGTAGCAAGTGACACTGTGTGGTGGTTTTCCTTCAGTATCCAGGATGTATTATGTTATGCACAGTACAACTAAAGTAACGCATTGCACTACTGCATGAGTCCTAGAAGTGCTTCATAAACTCCAGCCCTCCAGAGGTTCATGTGTGATCTGCTGTTGCCATCCTCCTGGGGGGGATTTAAAGATGTATAGAACATCACCTGACCAGTCAGGATATGACTTTGAAAGTCGGCGTCCAAAGTCATCATGGACACTTCTCTATGCTCAGGGCCTTTTTTAGCTGTCCTTAGTGGCAAACACTCTAAGCTGTGAAAAGCCTCAAAGGCAGAAAAGGTCACAGAAAAGCCATGGAAAGGGGACTCCACCCCAGGAGCATTGCTTGGTGGCAGCACAGACTGTGGTAACATTGAAGAGATGACCGGGGAGGCAGGCCATGGCTAAGGGTAACACACGCATAATGTGCTCAGAGACCTGCCCAAGGTTGAAGAGAGAATTGCTTTCTCCACCCTCCCTGAGTTGTGTTGGGCCTTAAACATGGGACCTTCTCCTCATGCAACTTGAATTTAAGTGAAAGAGCTGGCTCTTTCCTTTCAGATTACACAGTCAGTGTTCTTTCTCAAACTCTGCTGCAACCATGGGACCAGCCAAAGTTACAGAAGGGGTGCACTTACAAAAATAAAAGGCTAAGGACACTAAAAAGATACATAACTCACTGCTTTTCCTCTTCTAAAACATAGAAGTTTGTGTCAAATTCCGCTCTTGGATGCATAGACAAGGAGCCAGTTGCTATCAATGGGAGCTGTATGTCAGTGTCTAGAGGCAGAATTTAACCTGAAATATTTACAAATGCCAGGTGCTTATATTACGGTTAGCTTACACAATTTCCCTGTCACACTTATGTGTTTAATATTTGGTGTGGGGATATCAGACACTACAAAATTGCTGCTACTTACACATGATGTCCATGTGATCATTTCAATAAAGAATACTTAATGTACGCATTTGTACTTTTACTTTTGCCTATGTCCTAATTAGGCATGCAGTAAAAGATGTGAGTATGGAAGAGGGCTACACTGGTCACTGTTAAAGAATCAACATTTGCCAACTGTTATCATAGGTATCTTCTATACTGAGGAGAGGAGAAAACTGTGGTGACTCAGAAGTTTTTATGAGGTAGACTTTTGGGAAATGGAGTACTTGTGGCACCTTAGAGACTAACAAATTTATTAGAGCATAAGCTTTCGTGGACTACAGCCCACTTCTTCGGATGCATATAGAATGGAACATATATTGAGGAGATATATATACACACATACAGAGAGCATAAACAGGTGGGAGTTGTCTTACCAACTCTGAGAGGCCAATTAATTAAGAGAAAAAAAACTTTTGAAGTGATAATCAAGCTAGCCCAGTACAGACAGTTTGATAAGAAGTGTGAGAATACTTACAAGGGGAGATAGATTCAATGTTTGTAATGGCTCAGCCATTCCCAGTCCTTATTCAAACCGGAGTTGATTGTGTCTAGTTTGCATATCAATTCTAGCTCAGCAGTCTCTCGTTGGAGTCTGTTTTTGAAGGTTTTCTGTTGTAATATAGCCACCCGCAGGTCTGTCACTGAATGACCAGACAGGTTAAAGTGTTCTCCCACTGGTTTTTGAGTATTTTGATTCCTGATGTCAGATTTGTGTCCATTAATTCTTTTGCGTAGAGACAGTCCGGTTTGGGAAATGGTTACTTTAATGGCAAGTATTGTACTTTGAACTGATTATCAAAAAAGATTATGTAAAATAATTGAAGATATCATGTATTATAATTTTCATAAAAAGAAAAATACTAAATTCTGAATCCACAGAGTGTCAAAAAAGACAGTATAATAATATGGGAATATTGTGACATTTCATTTTGTGCAATCACATACCATACATTATCATTACAGTGTAATTTACATACAGAACATAATATCCATTTTTCTGAGACAATTTTACTTGCAATTTTCTAGCTCATTTATGTTATAGAATGACTCTACAGTGACTTCTTTTTGCATATAGTATGCAAAGACAGCATTCTTCTAACATTACGCTTGTCTTTGCATATTCCTTGGTGTGTCCCAAGAAACATAGAACCTGCACTGTCTCTGTAAGGGGGAAGTAGGTATTTCCTCATGAGCATATTAGTGGTTTCTATTAAAATGCAAATTGCCTTCTAGTAGCCAAGGCATGGCCAAATATTTTAAACAATGGAAAGCAAATAACCAACCAGACTATGCATCTGACTATATATGTAGAGGATCCACAGCAAATGAAAGGATGTACATAGTTAAGTCAAAAAGGTTAGATTATGTCCTTACATTATCCAACATGCATTTGCATTATGTAGAGCTCCAGTCATTAGTCAGCCTTTTAGCTTATGATATATGGCAAATTTCTATTGTGAGCTCTCTCACTTAAAATTGTAAATTTCATATAAATGCTTGAATTGTGTGTGTTTATAATAAAAGGGTTTTTAAGGCTGATTTTATAACATTTATAAGCAAGTTAATAATGTCAATAGAATATATATATAAATAACATGGATTTCTGTTAGTGCTTGGAAATATACATGTGCTAGTGCTATCTGTGAGCTTTTGATAAAATACATATAGTGTTCAATCAGTGGATTACATGTTGCTATTCAGAGTCTATGCTGTATACTTCTCCTTTACAGTTCTACTTCTTTCATTATAGGAAGCCCCATATGTTATGTTCAAGAAAAATCATGATACATTTGAAGGGAATGACAAGTATGAAGGATACTGTGTAGATCTGGCATCAGAAATTGCAAAACATATTGGTATCAAGTACAAAATTGCCATTGTCCCTGATGGAAAATATGGAGCAAGGGATCCAGAGACAAAAATCTGGAATGGGATGGTGGGAGAACTTGTTTATGGGGTAAGCATACCAATTTTTGAAGTAGGATTTAACTTCTCATAACATTAGTCATAATATTTGAAGTATATATGCATTTTATTTGATCTGGGGCAAAGAACAAAATAAAACAATCGGAATTCAGTTTGAGCATTCATAGTGCTTTCTGTTATTTTCAAGTTAAAATCACAGATATTTTTACATGTTCTACTATTTACTCAAATAATCTGTTTCTTTTTCATATTAGTAGATTTTACAGTTATTAGACCATTGTGATCCTCTGGTCCGATCTCCTGCAAAACCCAGGCAATAGAATTTCACCCATGTTACTCCTGCCTCAAGCCCAATAACTCAGCATTGGATGGGGTCTATCTTTTAGAAAGACACAAAGTCTTGTTCTAAAGATTTCCAATGATGTAGAATCCACATGGTGATTCACAACTAGATTATTCAAAATTAAACCAGCATTTTTCAGAAGAATAGCATCGGTGATAGGATTTAAGAGTGAAAATAACCAGTTCTGAAACTATGACTATACATTCTGTCACGATCCATGGAAAGTCTCATCAGAATAGCACAAAAAGTAAGATTCACGAATACAGATAAAACAGGAACATGGAAAGAAACAGATTGTGGTTCCAAAAAGAGGGGAGAATATGTAAGGAGACTTGCAGCATTTATTGTTACCAAACCTAAAGAAAGCTCAGAGAGCCACCTAGTGGCTCTTCTTCTTGGTGATAACTAAAAAATAATCTTGAAATTATCTAAGTGAGAAGGTTTACACTAGCATGCACTGCTGTGAAGCTTGCATGAACCTGTCTAGAAAAGAAAAGAAAAGAAAAGAAAAGAAAAGAAAAGAAAAGAAAAGAAAAGAAAAGAAAAACTGAGTGAGTGAGCAGAATTTCACCCTAAACTCCACAAATTTTCCAGGATCCATCCAATTACAATGAAGGCCAGGACCATGCATACCAAAGCCCTGTGCCTCTTTCCAGTTCCCCAGGAGTCTGGTTCCAATGGTGCAGTTTTGCCAGATTTTCCCCCACAGGCAGCAGCTCTTGGAACCCCCATGCATGGACCTGGTGCTGTCCATGCACTTCAGGAGAGTGGGAGATGGTGCCACAGATGTTGCTGATTTCTCTTTCCACATGAGAGTAGGGAGATTACCTGTGCAAAGAAGAACCTACCTGTGCAGTTCCCAAGGAACTATCCCCATCTCTGTTTTTAAAATGTGGAAAGGTGCCTGAACACCATCTAAAGTGTGAGCCTCTTCTCTAGCAGCATGCAGGCAATGCAACTGTAAAATTCCACCAGGAAGGTAAAACATGACAATTTAGCAGAATATCTTTATTACATGAGTTGCAAATGAAGAGCCAAATCCTCAAGTGGTGTTAATCAACATAGTTCCATTGACTTAATTGGAGATGCACCAGTTGGGGATCTGGTCCAAAATGTTAGAAAAGTTTGAATAGATTGAGAGATATTTCATAAAATATATGAAGAGCCGGTAGAAACTTTTTAAGTGCACCCAGTATAGTTGAATCATGAGAGAGATGATGGCCTTTCATATAGTTAGAACCAATTCAGAGAACTTGCAAGCAGAGTTTGAAGCCTGTTTGTCCTTGAATAATCTATCTCATTAAAGGCAACCAGCTGCAGTACTGACCAAAAAATACCAAGGGTATTTAGCAAGCTCAAACAGCAATTAGTGCCACCTAGATGCTAACTTCAATAGAAATGAAAAAAATGCAACCTGCGTGCCATATCCAGTGTTGCAAATGAACTGTGTGAACCAGACACCCCATGCATGTGATAAATACTTATTTTTCTGTCAGGGAGGGAAGTGATGAAAAGTCTCATGACACTTAGCAATTGAGTGTAATAGTTCTTGTGCAGTTCCCATTTTATCATTTAGGAAGAATGGAGACTCAGTTTGGTTCTAGGAGTGGACTATTGGAGTGTGAATGAGGCCACCATAGAGCACACCAACTGGCTGCGCTAGAAGAACAAACGATAGTGTGCTTCCTATCTCTGCCTTTATTTGCTGCTATTATTTACAGAGTTTGTGTCAGCAGTTCTTGTTCCCATTGCTCAGCCCAAGTCAATAGCTGCTTAGGATCTCCATAAAAGAGGGTGGGGAGAGATCCTCCATCCCCAATCACTAGAGTATCTTGAGCACCTTCCAGTAATGTATTAAGTGATGTGACTGACATCTGCCACATGAAACTTGTTCTCCTTCCAATCCTCTCCCCAGTGGAGAACTATGCATGCATTGTCGTAATGTTTATTTTTCTAGGGGTTTGTTTTGGTTGGGGGTTTCTTGGACTCCATAAATGCTATCTAGAAATCCCAGTCTACTCTTCTGA
Organism: Trachemys scripta elegans; assembly: GCF_013100865.1. Lineage (NCBI taxonomy): Eukaryota > Metazoa > Chordata > Testudines > Emydidae > Trachemys > Trachemys scripta. The sequence goes on along the minus strand of NC_048298.1, from coordinate 311,636,440 downwards.
TCTATCTGAGTGACAGTAATAGTCTCGACAACACTCTACAGCCCTTGATAACTAGCTTATTCACAGAAGCACCTTGTGGTGATGAATGCCGTTAGCGATTTGCAACAGGTGTTCCTGGATGCACTAGCAGTCAACCCCAATTAAATATTCATTCTCCTGACACAGAATGTTATTCTTTCACTGTGTAATGAATAAGAAGGTCATTACCCATTTCTGTCAAAGTCTGAGAAGTGATGGGATTCTAGAGTTCACATTTTTTTAATTTGCTTTTTCTAAGACAGCACAAAATGAGTGGTGGTCTGGGGAAAGGCTAAATATTATATTTACTCATAGGGATGGAATATAGCACTCCAGCAAGTAAAACTGTCCTTAGCACCAGACCTAATCTTGCCATGATACCTAAAGTCTGAAGGATCCATAACCAATCCATGCTTGATAGTAATTCAGCCTTGACTGAAATATTGTCAAAGATGCAGGATTTTCAAGTGTATGCTGTTGCTGTTCAGCAAAACTCCAATTTCACCAGGCACCAAATAAAGTAGAACCTCAATTTTATGAGCAGCCAGTTATATGAAAGAGGTGTTGATGAAGAACAAGCCAACATCCCTTCACATACCAATGCCTTCAATGCATTGGAAAGCACTTTGCAGTGCTCTGAAGGACAAGAAAGAAGTGATGCACCAGACCTACTGTAATTTGGAGAGGTTCAATTTTATGAACTCCTCTGTCCCCAATTAGTTTGTAAAACAGGGGTTCAACAATGTTGAGTCATTATTTGTATGGACTATTGTTCCTTTTAGTAATTGCTTAAATCCATAATTGTATATCTTTACTTTTTCTGGGAAACCATAAAGTAGGAGGTTTAGTGTTTTGGTGAACACATCATACTGAAATAACTGTAAGAATGTCTTTCTTAGATAACACAGAGAGCAACCCTCGTCAGAATAAGAGTTTATACCTGCCCTAATATGCAAAACAATATACTTGTGAAAATCACACCAGCCACTGCCAAGTTTTGTGGACAGACTGTGGCAGCTAAAAGTAAATCCAGTTAATTGATGTCTAAAAACCCTGCTTCATCACCAGTCCAGCTAATATCACAGAACTTGAGAGACTTACCAAGAGCCTTGCTATACTCCCAGTATCTGAAGTCTTAGGTGATAATCAATAACCAAGTCTACTACTTACAGTGAGAGTTAGTAAATATGCCAAGATATTGTCAGTATACAGAAGACTAGAAGTTTCTCTGAGTCTTTCAGATATCTAATTATGAGAGTGCTGCATTAGCCCTTCATGTTCACAGTAAGTGAAACTTCAGAGAAAAGAAGATATGGCATGGTGTTCAAATTCAGCAATTAAACTGTTCTTCTGCAAAGAGGGGATTTGTATGTGTGATGAAATGCAACTTAGAGAAAACAAGCAACATTTAGAGTAATTGTGGGCTGTTTCACCAAGTAGACAAATAATCATGATATTGCCAACCCCAGTGTTCTTTAAAATCATGAGTGAGGCCCAAGAAATCATGAAGTTAGCCTAAAAATCATGAGATTTTATATATGTGTGTGTATATATAAATATATATATAGGATTCTTTTTCTTTACTTTCTGGTTTTTGAGAAACTTCCTTATTTTAATGAAAACTGACATTCTCATGTAATCACAGTGCTCCAAGAGCTGGGGCTTTAATAAAACCACCAATTTTGGGAGATTTGCAATAAAATTGTGAGAGTTGGCAATGCTGTTGTAATGTTTACCCAAAACAGGTATTGCTCTAATGGCTGCCATGCAAGCAAGTGAGATTTTCAAACATATTTGAAAACAAATTGTTGCTATGAAATTGGTTCAGCATTTTCAGTGGCTGAATTCAAGCTGTCTTATTTCACACTCTACTGACTCATGTTATCAAAAGTTCTAAAAGTCTCAAATTACAGCTGTATGGTTGCCTCTAAGGGACAACCCACTACACATGTATTCTCCAAAAGCCTCTTCATGTACATATGTGTATATGAATGTGGATAGATGAACTAGATCAAATCCATTATTACTTAATTCCAATTGAACTCAGTGAAGTTATACTAGGGATAGTTTTAGCTTATATTGTTTCAAATTTGCACAGTGAGAAAATTACTGCTTGGTGTATAATTATTTTCAGTTGGTGCTTAAGTTAAAATTGTACAGTGGGACTTTCAAGCACAGATATAATCTAAGGATCTGGCAGAATTTCTGCTATAAGTCTCCATTTTCAGAGGTTTATCATTTGGCTACAAAACTTGCTTCTAGCTGGAATGTTTCTCATTCCTGAACTATTTTTAACATTTAGATTTTTTTTTTTAATTTTAAGAGTTTTTAGGCATTTCAAATTTTACAGGACTACAAAAACTTACAACATTTCAGATTTTCTTTCTGATTTTGTATCATACAATCAACTTGCTCAGAGGTTAATTCAGCAAAGCATTTAAGCACATGTTTAACTTTCATCATGTGCTGACATCCCATTGAAGTCAATAGGACTTAAGCATGTGCTTAAGTACTTTGCTGAGTTGGGATGGCCTTAATCACATGCTAAACATTTTAAGTGTATTGCTAAATTGTGGCCTATGAGCCACATTCCTAAGGATGCTAGTCCATAAGATGAATTTGCAGCATTTTAGTACTTATAAAATAAAATTAAGACACTGATGCCATGGAGGCTTGGGAGTAAGTCTTGGCTGCCCCTGTGTGGATGTCTTGGGGATTTGAGAGGAGGACAACAGAGGGACACTACGCATCACATGCACACAGGAGCCAGGCAGAATGCTGCCACTAACAGTCCCAGGGTACTACTCTGCACCATTGATCTCGGTGAGTGTTTTCCCCTTGATTTCAAAGAGTACAAAATTAAGCCCCTGAACACAATAGTGGCCCAACTAACACACCCAGTAATGCTCCATAGCTTAGACAAGGCATGGCCAGTCAGGTTAGTTGAAATGCGAGGGACCTGCCCTCTCATGATATCACCTGGAGGGAAGTGTGGTGATGGTGGATGGCAGAGATGCTTCACAGTACCACCAGCCAGTTGCCACATCTCTGCTGCCCTGACCCATTCCATGCCTCTGGCTGCAAAAGCCAGGTTTTAGCCCTTAAAGCCTAGCTACTGGGCCAGATGTAGCAATTGCTCATCATGATGTTTTTTTACAATGTAGTAAGTGTTTTAGGCCCATAATATAAAAAATAATGTTAGGGAACTATCAAATACACATGTATACTACAGATAATACCCAGTCATAATCTATGGTGCCATTACAGTGCATGCTGTGAATGTGTGTTAGCCACACACATCAGTCTGCTGTTATTTTCCTTCATACACTGTATATTTTGGATTTGGGGCACAGTACTATATTTTAATAAAACATCCATCAATGTAGTCAGTGTGCTGCATCAGCATGACCTCCCTACACAAGATCTTTTACTTTTATAGGAGAATTTTATTCCAGGTCTAAATTAACAAATCTAGTATCAGAGGGGTAGCCGTGTTAGTCTGGATCTGTAAAAAGCAACAAAGAGTCCTGTGGCACCTTAAAGACTAACAGATGTATTGGAGCATAAGCTTCATGGGTGAATACCCACTTCGTCACCCACGAAAGCTTATGCTCCAATACATCTGTTAGTCTTTAAGGTGCCACAGGACTCTGTTGCTTTTAACAAATCTAAGCAACCTGGCATAATACAAACAGGCTATATGTCAGCAGACAGCATGATAGATTCTTCTTTTTCATTCATGAAGGATAACCATGCATAGTGATTTCATCTTTTTTGATAGAATGTCTATGCAGATCCACTGGCCAAAACATCCCAGCGGGGCCGGGGAATAGTCCAAGGCTGCATCCATGAACTATAGTGATCCCTGTACAAAGGCAATGCTAGAGCTCCACTCCTGGGGATTGAAGATTTATTCCAAATGAATCCCAGAGAGATTCCCTGTACAAAACTATTCAACTCAGGCTTTGCATAGGGGTCTGGAATTTGGCCCTATGGGGCTTTTCTATGCTTCCTGTGGGAAGAAATAACTTATCACCAGCTCTATCATATTTGTACTTATTAAGGAAACGAGAGAAATTTAGGTCAATATCTTATTTTTTCATAAACCAAGATATACATTATTTATTTTTATTAAGTATTCGTGCTAGAGACTCCCCTAGAAACCTAGAAACCCAGTCAGGATTGGAATTTCCAATATAAATATACTAGATCCATGTATTCATGTGTTCGTCTCAAATTCAGGTTTTCCCCATAAACTGTAAAGGTGGTGAATGGAAGCACCACACTTTTTCATTTCCATTGCTAACATGCTGCCTTTTAACATGATCTAAGATAACACCAAAACATATTTACACCCTGATCCTACAAAGACTTAGGCACATACTAAACTTTACAGGTTTAAATCTTTGCAGCATCCGGACCTTAACTTGTTTCTCATTTCTATGTTTCTCATACTATCTGGAATGCACATTGGTATCATTTATTTGCTTCTTTTCCTGCAGGAGGGATCATATCAGACAGAAAATTTAGTTATAACTGACTATCTCTGGTGGGTTTGTAGACAGAACTAGTACTCTGCACATTTGGTGGGGATAGCATGGTTATAATTTTGTTTTAGGTTTACCTGGTTTTTTACTTCTCTTACTTTAGCAATTGAGGTAATGCCTCAAATGATCTGTTTTAGGGTTTTATTCGGCAACCCATCACCATAGTATCTGAGCCTTCCACATTATTTGTACACTGAATTATCTGTATACTGCCTATAAAAATATAAACCTGCATTTTATTTTAATAATTGATTGCATTAATGAAAAGAACACATAAATAAACCTAACAATGTGCTGGTGTTAAAGCTGTAATTTTGGAATTAGCTGCTTAGACGATTTTATAAACCAAATTCAATTAATCTATGCATCTATATTTCTTTTTCTTCTAGAAAGCAGAGATTGCTGTTGCACCTCTGACCATCACTTTGGTACGAGAAGAGGTCATTGATTTTTCTAAGCCTTTTATGAGTTTGGGGATATCCATTATGATAAAAAAGCCCCAGAAATCTAAACCAGGAGTGTTTTCCTTCTTGGACCCTTTGGCGTATGAGATCTGGATGTGCATAGTCTTTGCCTACATTGGTGTCAGTGTGGTCCTGTTCCTAGTTAGCAGGTTTAGCCCATATGAGTGGCACACAGAAGAGCCAGAGGATGGGAAAGAAGGACCCAGTGATCAGCCTCCCAATGAGTTTGGCATATTCAACAGCCTCTGGTTTTCCCTGGGTGCCTTTATGCAACAAGGATGTGATATTTCCCCAAGGTTTGTGTCAAATCTTTTAACTTTTGCATTTTATCTTCAACACTGATGATGCTGGGGTGCATAAATTCTTCCTTCTCTTCTTTTACTGGTGGTATGTAGAATGTTTGTAGAGTTTTTCCATTTAGAAACTATAGAGTACTAGAGAAACTGCTTAGGAATTTTATCACTATTGGTACTTTTCAAACTTCAGTGTAAATACATCAGGAACAGTTACTTACTTTCTCAGCTGATAACTTGTACGCATTGGGGCAATTCCACTGACTTCATTAGAACTATACAAGTACTAAATCTTGCCCATTGTATCACAGTAGAAACAGTGTGCCGTTATGCTGACTATTTGACCTGCATGAATGAATTTCCTCGTTTTGTTTCATATTAAATTGTAAAAACAACAAGGAGTCTAGTGGCACCTTAAAGACTAACAGATTTATTTGGGCATAAGCTTTTGTGGGTAAAAACCTCACTTCTTCAGATGCTGATCAGGTGGTTCCTCAGTTTCTTTGAGAGTGTGTGGCACAGTCTCTCACCATAGTCAGTATAGTATGTTGATTGCAATGGATTTTTTACCTTCAGTCCATTTGGTATGATGCCCATCTGTTTGCATTTGGAGAGGAAGATGATGTCTGTCTGTATCTGTGCAAGTTTTTTGTTGAGGTTGATGGATTTCCACTCCATACGGCTAAATTTAGTGCCTTGCATGGTGTCAAGCTGCATCCGAAGAAGTGAGGTTTTTACCCACGAAAGCTTATGCCCAAATAAATCTGTTAATCTTTAAGGTGCCACCAGACTCCTTGTTGTTTTTGTAGATACAGACTAACACGGCTACTCCCGATATTAAATTGTACAGTCACTGCTTGCAGTGAATCACTGTGTATAAGAGAGAAAATGCTTTTAGTGACTGTTTCTGATAAATACTATATAATTGCCAAACTTAAAGAGTTGGACCTGAGCAACCAAACTTCTGCGGGAACTTTTATTTGAATCAGTCACCACCAGCTCATTAAACGTTAAGGCCAATTTTTTCCCAATGTGGATGCCTAAACTTAGCATTCACAGTGGGATTTTCAAAAGTGTTCAGCACTGGCCTAACTCTGCTGCCGTTGAAGTCCATGGTAAAACTCCCATTGATTTCAATGAGAGCAAAATTAGCCCAATGATGAGCATTTTTCAAAATTTCACTCTAGAGGCAAAATCATGGATCTTGGATCACATATTCACTTTGCAATCTAAGAGAAATAGCCAACTTAAAATGCATCATCTCTTTACCATTTAAATACCTTTGTTTTGTTTTTAAAATGTGGTATGGATTTGTTGGTCAAAATCATGACCCAGAAACAACCATCTTGTTAGCAGACATTATGAAAACTTAGAAAGTTCTGCTCAGTTCAACTATATTCTTCCTAGTCAATTTCTTAGCCCTTTCTTGGGCAGACTTCCACCTGTGTAAAATGTCAGCAAAAGTGAGTGTTGGGTTTCCCAATGGGGACAACCTAGTGGCAAGTACATAGGATTTGGAATCAGGAACTTCCAAGTTCTCACCTTGTCTCTGACACTGAATTCTTGTGCAGTCTCGGGAAAGTCACTTACGGTAAAATTTTCAAAAAGTGTCTAAATGACTTAGGACCCTAAATCCCATTTTCAAAAGTGATATAGGTAATTCAAAGCCTTTCTCATTGAAAAGTCAATGGAACTTGGATTCCTAAGTATTTACATCCCAGATTTAAGTGTTGCTGTGCTCAGCATTGCAATGCCTCACTGATTTAGGAACATCAATCCCTTTTAAAAAGGAGATTTAAGTTCCTAAGTCAGTTAGGTGTTGCAATGCTGAGCACAGCAATACCTAAATACATCTACACGTTTGGGCCTTAGTCACTTTTGAAAATGGAAAAAGTTCATTGAAATCAGTGGTTGTTAGGCACCTAGGTGCTTTTGAAAATCCCAGTAAGCACCCAACAATCTGGCCATAAATTACTTATGTGTTTTTTTAAAATTTACCCTTTGGCCTTAGTACTTCAGCCTCTACTCAGATAAGTCTCCTTGAAGTCAAGTTTTGCCAGAGTAAGGACTGCAGGATAGGCCCATTAACCCATGTACTTCAGATCTCTAATCAGATTTCTAATCTGTAAAATAATGATAATCCTTCTTCAGCCAACCTCATAAAACTGTGGTGAAGATTAATGAAATAATATTCTTATTAACAGGAGAATATTCACTGTTAATATGAAAAGTATTATATACAGTACAATGTGAATATTATTCAACAACCAAACATGCTTCTGCTTGTGGCCTATTCAGGAGTCAAAGCCAGGTTTCTAGAGGTGGTAGAACTAATTCATTGCACCACCTAGCTCCTAGAGTCTTTCTACTTTCATATTATTATGTTGTATTTTAAGGCAATGTATATGAAATAAAACCGTATGTATCTCAATTTTGTTTGCTACACTAAATAAGGCTGTGAAGAGTACTGTTTCCTTTCAGAACATATGCTTAGATAACACACAGAGGAGGAAGGATGATATTGTGCATAAGGCAACTGAGCAGGAGATATAAGAGCTGGGTTCCATTCCTGGCACTGCCACAGACTTCTTGTGTGACCTTGGACAAGTTACTTAAACTCTCTGAGCCCAATCCTGCTCCCTTTGAATTTAAAGGCAAAACTCCCTGACTTCAATGGCAACAGGAGCAATCTTTTTTCTGCCTGTTTTCTCATCTGTATAATTGGCAAAGTATTTACATCAGAGAAGTGGTGTAAGGCTAAATATTCATTAATTTTGCAAAGCATTTTCCTCAGATGACAGGTGGCACCGAAATGGAAAGTATTATTTATTACTTATCTATTGTCAATATTCCTGTTGTTATTATGCACAGCTTCTTAAATAACTACATGAAACTACGGGTTTTCAGAGCTGCGGGAATATGTACTCGGGTTGTTTTCCTATAAGTGGAAAATTACATATAAGTGGCAATTGCGTTCTAATACTACATGCAACATATTGTACACTCACGGGAGCTTGGGGACTTTGAGTTTTGTTTTATATTTTAGAAGGAAGAATAGAGCCCACCTTGCTTTACTATTTTCACTCTCCAAAAATAGATACTTCTTGTTACAAATCCCTATAGTGTAGTCTAGCAGCCATTTCCTGTATTAAAAAGTATCAAGAGAACAACCACTAGAGAGCATTCACAATGCCTTGTACAAATAGCACTGTTTATATACTGCATTTTAAATTCCAGGCCGCATAATTTATGAGGGGAGTGTTGTTATGAAATATACAGTAGTATATTAAACTTATAAAATCTCACACCCATTGACTGTTACTTATTAATAAATACCCAGTAATAATGATCTCTCTCACTCTCTCTTTCTCTCCTTGACATAAGAGATAGGAAAATGTGCATTATCTTATTCATGTTTAGATCCCTCTCAGGTCGCATTGTTGGAGGTGTTTGGTGGTTCTTCACACTCATCATTATTTCGTCATACACTGCTAACCTCGCTGCTTTCTTGACTGTTGAGCGAATGGTCTCGCCCATAGAAAGTGCAGAAGACCTTGCCAAACAAACTGAAATTGCATATGGAACACTGGACTCAGGGTCAACAAAAGAATTCTTCAGAGTAAGTTGGCATGCTTAATAAGGGCCATCCTCCCTACAGACAAGTGTACGATGAAATGTTCAGAATGCTGAAATAATGTTCCTTTACAAATAATTATGTTGTGGTTTGTAGTTCCTGCAATACTGAGGTTACAATTTTTACCTCCAGCACCACTTGTTGGCATTTGCAGTCATTTTAATTTGTGGAAAGCTTATTGATCTTGACACATCAGGCAAGGGAACAGCCCTGAGGGATGGTGGAACCAGAGATAATTAGAGCAGCATTGCACTACTGATTCATCTCAAGCTACAGTACTGAAATAATATCCAGCATTGAATGAGCTGTGATGATGATAAGGAGTCTTGCTGTTTTGCTTCTACCTATAGATTTTGCTGAGAACTCTTTTGCTGAGGGGAGGCATATGAAGTCTGGTGACTGGATAAAAATTTTACTAATCGCTGACTTACATAGAACATGGAAAATGTGATGTTTTTGTGGGTTTGGCGCATTAGAAAACAGCATAAATGACCAGTCATATGAATTTGTTGTGTGCTATCTCTATTGATTAGTTCATTTTCATTTGCTTTCCTATATCAGTGTGGTAGGGATGTATTGTTCTCTTCTCCCAGCAGTTTAGAGGCAGAAAGCACTGACATTACCAACAGTACATAAGAACACTGATCGCTCCTTCTGCTTAGTTTTCTGTCTCTAGCAGTTGGAAGTACAGCCCAGTTGTTTTTAGCTAGACATTGTCAGCCAGTAGCCTCATCTGAGATTAATTAAATGCCAGGTGTTAGCTAAAGTTCATAGAGAAAAGATGTTTTCAGTAGAAACAAGGAGTTGGAATGTTGTTGTTTTTCTTTTCATTAAGTCTTGTTAAAAGGACACTGTCAAACGCTGGGATGTTCCCCTCTTCCCTCCCTCCAACCCCCTCAAAATAAAAAAAAAGACAGACCATTGGGCTTCGTCTTCAAACTGAAATCTCTCAACTAGGTATACATTTTTAATAAAACTTAAATGTGGTTCCTAAATTACTGACAATATCCCTTTAAGGATTCGACATAGAATCTGCTAAGCATTCCTAACATATCTATAGTTAGGTATTTTACCACAGGAGATGCATGGAGATATTTTAGAAGACTTTGTAAAAATGTTTTAGTATTATTTTACACCAGTATTGTGTACATCAGTATGGTAGATACCTTACTGAACATAGAGCTAGAAAGGTCCCTGACTCAGAGATTTTACAATCTGGGACTCTGATCTTGCAAACACCTATTCATGTGTTTAGCCTTATGTGCAATCCATTGTTCAGTGTGTGTTACGTGTCCCCTCTGTGCCCACTCCATAGAGAAGATGGGTCTGTTACAACTTATAACTCTGGATCTGGAGGTTGGCCAAGATGGTGGCTGTCACATACATGGGGGCTTGTCTGGGATTTGAACTCCTTTGATCCTCTAGATGAGCTTCCTTTGTCCTGAGGCAATGTGTAACCCTCTGACCACCATGGGTTACAAGGACTCCTTGGTGCCTGAGCTACAAAGTCTGGCTCTTTAACTAACTGCTGAAAAGTCATGTTCTAGTTTTCCAGGTTCGATCCCTGGTGTAAACCAAAATGGTGACCATTGCATGTGAGTAGTTCCATTAACTAAGCTAACACAATAAGGGTAATTAAAATATATAAATGGCTGAGGAATAAGACAGGTTTATATATTCTTAATAGTTCCCTGTTATTTTTTAATAGACTTAACATGCCCATCGTAAAATCTCATTTCTTGTAGGCAATGCTGCAGAGTGAGTGTATAGGGATTTGGAAAAAAAAAACAAAAAAAAAGAATGGGACCCTTTCTCTGAAGCTTCCATAACACTTTGACAAACTGCAATTTTGAAATAATGAGGTCAGCTCCTTTGATATATGGACGAACTACCAATCTCAGCCACAATACTTTTGTCATTTTTTTTCTAATCATGCTGTAAAGATAACTACTATATTGTGCTTTAACTCTGTGTTCTATGTAAATAACAATAGCCATTTTTAAAAAGAAATAGCATTTTTGAATCCACCTGTGGTAAACACCATTCTTTCACTTTAACCTTTGAAAATTAAAAGAAAAGCAGCAAGATCAACTGTGTCTCAACATTTCCCTCCTTCCCCCCCCCACGTATTTTAGAACATAAAAGCAAACAAGACAAAAGTAGCCATAAAAACTAAATGTAACTGCACATAGAAATGTGGAGCTTTAACAAGCACTAGGCTAGCTGGAGCACTTTGTTTAAATCATGTTGCTAAAGGCTTATCTTCAAAAGGGTTCTGATCTATGCAATGGTGCCGTGTCTATTGCTAAAAATACTTAACAAGAAATATAGGAGAAACAATAAAGTATTTCCAAAGGGATGCAAACATCTTCACTTAAATGTTTTACAATACAGACATTGAGATCCAGCCTTGATAAACATTAAAAGAAAACCCCACCTGATTCACTCAGTCCAGCATTCTAAAAGGTTGGAAGACAAAGAGCACTTCTCATCATTTTGGGGCTTCATGCTGTTGGTTACCATTTTATTAATAATTACCATCTCGATGAAAAATGATCACTCATGACCCTGACTATATGGGGTCCAAATGTCAGAAAATCTAAATTAATTTGCAATCTGCTTTAGTTCTGATTGATCAGCAAAGAGAAAAAATATTGTTTTTAAGTCAACTTAAAAGAAAAACAGAGTTCCTTTCTGACTGTTCTTAAAGCTGGCTGGAAGCTGTGAAAGCTGAATGTTGAAAGCAGTTTGCTCAAAGGCAGAGAATTAAATTTCAGTTGTCTTGCAGAAAAAAAATCCTATATGAAAGGTAGCATTGTCAAGTATGAGAATTCAAACCTCTCACTATTTCCTTATATTATAGTATGGAAAATCTATTGGCTTTCTGTCTGGTTTTCAATCTAGTTTAGCTTATACTGTATATTGAATGTTAATGCTGACAGAATTATTCAGCTGAAAGTTGCAGGCTTGACAGTGTTTCTATATAGATGAGGACTTGTTAGAACTTCAGTGCTTTCTATTGTTTGCCTGGTGGGAGAAGGAAACTGAATTGCGAAAAAGGTTTTTTAAAAAAGACCTTCTTTAAGAAATGTAGGCCATGATTTGCCAAGACAGAAGAATGAAAATTTTACCTTAATTTATTATGTTTTAGTTTTACGAGAGAAACCAGTACACTATATTTCCTTATCAAGAATCTAGTACTAAACACTTCAGGACTATTGGGAAGTAGAGATAGATAAAGACACGTCAGCATTCTTGATATGGCGCCTGATGCAGCACTGAGGTACTCCAGTTTTATACCACTCTAACTGAAATCAGTGGAGTTACCCCAGTGTAAAATAGGAATAACACAGTGGTGAATCAGGCCCAGATCCTGCTCCCTGTTACACAGGTATAAATGCAGAGTAACTCAATAGTTATCATTGTTTAGTCTGCAGAAGAGAAGAACTACCTGAAAGGGGGTTCCAAAGAAGATGGATCTAGACTGTTCTCAGTGGTACCAAATGACAGAACAAGGAGTAATGGTCTCAAGTTGCAGTAGGGGAGGTTTAGGTTGGATATTAGGAAAAACTTTTTCAATAGGAGGGTGGTGATGCACTGGAATGGGTTACCTAGGGAGATGGTGGAATCTCCTTCCTTAGAGGTTTTTAAGGTCAGGCTTGACAAAGCCCTGGCTGGGATGATTTAGTTGGGAATTCGTCCTGCTTTGAGCAGGGGGTTGGACTAGATGACCTCCTGAGGTCCCTTCCAACCCTGATATTCTATGATTCTATGGTTTATGGGCACTATGGAAGTAGTATGAATTGATACCAGGGTAATAGCGGCAGGAGCTGGTTCCATGGACATGACTAGCTGTGCAGGTATTTTTGATGGTTGAAATTTTTTAGCTGTCAGTATTTTTTCCATGATAGGATAAAATGGAGTGTATGCACCAGCTGAAAAAAATGAAGAGATTTTGTTAAGCTCCTACACAAGGCATATTCATGAGACACTTGTGGTAAAACGCTGTTCACTAGCAAACACTGATAAATGTTCCAGCCACAAAGATGTTTCCTTTCACCATTCTCCTGTGCAGCTGAGACATTGTTCTCTGGCCACATTACTAATACAATTATTCAGTAATTGGTACAGATGAATACTTCAGGGAGTTTTTCTTTATCTTCTACAGAGTTTCCATACTGACTCTTTTTAAGGTAAATCAATTTAAGTGAATATTTAATTCCTTAGTTCCATATTTTCTTGTAAAATCTCCCCAGTTCCACCCACTCTGCCTGTCATGGAACAAGGTGCAAGGTGCTGAGAAACCTCAACTCCCACTGAAGTCAGTGGGACTTTAGGACTGATTCAACATCTGTTGCTATTCAGAAAAGCACTTAAGCACATGCTTAAGTCCCATTGATATAAGGTTAAGCACATGCTTAAGTGCTTTGTTGAATATGGATGCACATAAGCATTTTGTTACTTTGCGGCCTGGAGGCACTCAGCACCTCCCAGGAGCGCTAGTACCTTGCAGGACTGAGCACAAAAACCTAATTCTGCTTCAATGAGAACTCCTTTCAACTTGTACAAGAGCTGGATGGAGCTCCCTAGAAACATCTAGTTTCACTAAAAGGCGCCTTCTCCTCCCATGCCAAAGAGGAGGGGAGAGCTGGCGTTTGTTCAATAAAAACGCTGATTGATGTATAGCTGCCAACATTTTAAAAGTTGTGCATTATCTAGGTTTGAATATATGTATCCATGTTGTTGGGGGGAGTAGGGGAGTAAAGGTAGGTGGCTTTTAATTGTACATGTTAAATATGAATGGCAAATGTGCAAAGCCTTATTCCTGACAATAGAATTTTTCTTTTTCTTTCTTTCTTTCTTTCTTTCTTTCTAAAGTTTTAGATAATTACAATAACAAAAAAAAATACCATCTTTTCCCACCTATAAGGCATTATCATTTGTAACTGTGCTAAGCATTCACCAGGGAGACAGATTTCCAAGTAATCTACAACAAGCTGTAAATTTATCATACATTTCTGGCTGAGGTCTGCACCACTGGTACAATTCTGAGATGATAGGAGGAAGGGCTTGGTTGGCTAAGGATCACTGATATTGGAATTCTTTCTCCCACAACACAAACAAAAGACCAAGATGCCATGTCTTTGAGATCAAAGCTCAATACACTATTTTGTTTTGTGTGCACATCTGAGTTTTGTTTATATTTGTTTTTAGTGTGGGGTGTATTCCAAAGTAACTACTCAGCCTTTACTCAAGCAAAACTTACTGAAGGCAATACGAGTTTTGACTGAGTAAAATTGAGCATTAAAACTGAGTAAGGCCTTCAAGATTTTATCCAGTATTTGTGGGAGGCCTGTTTTCTTTTTCTCTTTCTCCTGCTCTGTGGATTTTAAGGGATATATTTCCCATTTGTAAGTTTTGGCTTGAATTTTCAGTCACCCTAAAATCCTTTTACTCTGCTCTGAAAGCGAAAACTACCTTTGTGTAGCTGAGACTTCAGGCCTATGATTGCAATTATTTTATTAAGGCTCCCAGAGGCTACAGGGTGCCTAAAATTAAAGTTTGTTGTTATTATATTATTGTTATTTACTGTTTCTTTTAAAATAACCAAAGTACTCAAGGAAATCTCTTGCCCAGGTAAAACTGTCCAAAAACCGCTGGTGTGAGGGATCAGGTTTGATCAATTGTACATTGAGTTGTGGTGCATTCGATGCCTCAATGTCTATGGTGTATCTAATTTCTCTTTAATTTTCTCCAGAGATCAAAAATAGCAGTGTATGAAAAGATGTGGACCTACATGAAATCGGCAGAGCCATCAGTGTTCACTAGGACTACAGCTGAGGGAGTAGCCCGTGTTCGCAAATCCAAGGGCAAGTTTGCCTTCCTCCTGGAGTCCACCATGAACGAATACATTGAACAGCGAAAGCCGTGTGACACCATGAAAGTGGGAGGAAATCTGGATTCGAAAGGCTATGGAGTAGCCACACCCAAGGGTTCTCCATTAAGGTGGGTGGAATAGTATAACAATATAACATGTGTTGTTATAGTATTCCACCTTCCCTGATGTCCCTGATATAGTTCTTTTTGTGTTGTGTGTGAACATGGTATGTTATGTTTTCTTTTACTCCATTTCATATTTTTGATCAACAAGGAGGTAACAGTTTCCAATAGTGATGTAGATTTAATAGCTATAGTTGACGTATCTTTCAAGGCCATATAAAAACCAAACTGGTTGAACACTAGCTACTTCGTCAACCTAAACAAATGTTAACAGCAGCTGTTCTAGCTCACCAGCTTATTTCACCAAATTCAGCCCTAAGGTTCATAATATCAGTAACATTCCTACATTTTATGTTTTGGTTATTGACTCTGGCTGCTATTTTCTAGATAAAAAGCTGCTTGTAGCATCTTATTTCAAATGTCACCATTTAGGAGATAATCAGTACCAGTGTTTAATTTATTAAAACACCTTCTTATCTAGAAAAAAAAAAAGCTAAAATTTGGGTTTCTAGCATTATGCCTTTCAGGAGTTCCTTCAGACTTACTACTACTTACATTTACATGAGCACTCTGAAATTAGAAGATAAAATTATTCCAAAATGACTTTAAAAGGAATCAGGCTTATTCAGTGAAATAGGAGAATTTCTGGCTTACAGGCAAAGCATATTTGTTTTTTATTTAAATCTTTAAGATAATAAAATTGGAGGTGTCAGAAGTGTGGTAAAATTGGAAGCATTTTAACACACATCTGATACCTCTAATTTTATTATCCTAAAGATTTAAATAAAATAAATGTTACCTGCATGATCACCACTCTGGGTTACTTACAAGAGGCTCTGATGAGGCAGATGCATGGAAGAAATTAGGTGGGTTGAAAGTGAGAGTTGCAAGGAACAAAATAAGAAAAGTGTGCGCAATCAATGGTACTAGTTAGGAGGAAATAGAAGAGAGCCACCTGTCCATATGCCTAATTTCCATGTCTACAAAGAAAAACCTTATAATTGGTGTAAAGATAATGGGTTCTGAACTCACTGGTTTTACACCATTTTAACACCATTGACTTCAGTGGGGTAACTCTTGGGTTACACTTGTATAAGTGGGAGGAGAATTTGGCTCATTTTATCCACACCAAAAGGAAAACAGCAATGTAATGTGAATTAGAGCATGCTCAAGGAAAAATAAGGCCAGTTATTTTGGTGCCCAGATATGAATTTTGGTCCCTGACTGTAGATACCATCAAGATTTGAAAGTTTGGGCCTTTGCAACTAATGAAGTGGTAACAGAAGGTAGCCTAGAAGAAGATAGAGAGAAATGAAAAAAGAAAAATGTTAATAATGAAGAAGGAAATGGTGGAATGTCATGGGGTAGGGGCGGTTATTAAAGTTAAAGGGCAATAGAAATGGGAAAAGCAAAAGCAAATTCATTATGTCAGTGTATTTTTGGGATTCATAAGCCAGAGATATTTATTATGTGTTAATATCTCTTTCTCACTGTTTCAGGCAAACTACAGCTACAACTGCTAGGCAGCACTGCAATTATGACTAGAACTTGCATCTCAAATAGTAGAGAAATACCCACTGATGATGTACCCTTGCTTTACTATGCCAAAGCCTGAGCAAAATCACTAGTATGCATCTTAGCGGCTGTCAAGTCTCTTAGCTGTGGATTGTTTCCCATGCATGTTTTATAGGGCTTTTTAGTCAATTTCACTGTCTTCTTCACAGTGTCTACCACCAATGGCAAGAAACAATCAGCTGTAATAACCGTTAGCCAGTGGAGATTTTTTTCAGTTTGGTGGATTGGACAAAAGCAGCTAGGGGGAAGGGGGACCAAGCATGAAGCAATTATGTATAAGGTCAGGGGTAAGGGAGTCTGGGAATATAGTACAACAGATGGAACAGAGGAGGCTTCTCAAGTATGTATATAAAATGCTTGCAAAGATCCAGGTTGACATCCTCTCTCCACTGACATCAGTGGCAAAGCTTCCACTGTCTTCAGTGGGGCCAGGATTTCACCTGAATGAGTAACACTGTAACAGCATCCCTATGATAGGGGCTGAGATCAACTGCATTTGTTTTTTGAGTTCCACTTTAGTGCACCATAAAAATAATTCTACCCAACATAAAAATCAGACCAAACCTTCTTTCAGGCTGCCCCATCTGGCTGTCTTAACATCCATGCTTTTCCTGAGCCTTTCTTTCACATGTGCTGAGCTGCTTATGCTCCCACTGAAGCAATTCCACTCCATCTCATCCCCCTCAGCCCAAGTGATAAAACCTCAAGTAACAGATCAGTGCTCCTAACCTATAGAAAACCATTAAGAAACCCACTTATTGTTCTGAAAAGATATATGTGACTAACCAATAATACCTCACATTCATAACACATCCATCTATATAATATATACAAGCACTAGAGATGAAGGAAGAGTATTATTTCAAAGGTAATTTTGTGTTAACCATGTTCATGAGCTGCCTATGTTTATTTGCTATGAGCATTTCAGTACTCAAGCATTTATTCAATTTTCAGGAAAAGTAAATTTTTAGTCACCTGCTTAAATATTTTCTGTGCTGAATTTTGAAATGAAATATTTGCAATGGGAAGTCTGGGGCCTGGCCTGGTTCTCCTTTCCTTTACACTGCTGTAAATCGGGAGTTTCTTCACTGAAAATGCAATAACAATTGTGTCAAGCTCATGTAAGCGTAAGGAGAATCAGGCCATCTGTCTCCACAAGTGAAGTATAGAAAGAAACAGGGAAAAGCTATTTTTACCTGTTACATAGTCAGAAGGAAAGTCTGCGGTATAAGACCAGCAATTTATGGGATTCCCTACTCTCAGATTAATGAAATCAGTTATTCATTACATACAGAAATACTATGCATATTCATCACCCCACTTCTGATGATGAAATCCTCCTGTTAGAGACCTCTGTGGACTGATCTCTCATGTTGCACATGATCAGGACAGTGGATTTCAATTCAATCCCTTCCCTTTGTCTATGGAAGCGGGTTTCAGACTCCAGTAGGGCTCAACCAGTAACTAGTGGTTAATTTTAATTGTGTGCTCTTGATTCTAGGGACACATTATGATACATGTGTATCATTGAAGTGAAAAAAATGGGAACTGTTGGATGGGAATTTGTTTTGTGCCAACCAGGTAGTACCATGCTATCAGGTGTCTCTCCTTCCCTTCTTTTTATGGATATCAATTTATTTAAAGTGCCATTAAAGTTTGTCACCCTTGGAAGAGAATTTGGAACTAAGGGCAGAGGCAGACATTAAAAAGTCAACATTTGCTAACAGGTACTGCCAGTTACCACAGTTATTTCTCATTCCCAGCATGCTGGGGATTTTCAGTATGTCCAATACTACTGTCGGTACTTAGCAAATGATGACTTTTTAATGGCAGCCAGTGTTGCTTTTCTCTCATACGTGGCGAGTTCAGCAATGGTTGATAAATGCTGTCCCCATCTAGCTCCTCAGTGAGGTCTGCATTTGTGAGGCGTGGTGGCAGAACACACTCTTTTGGCCAGACTTCATGTCCCCCATGAGAGCCACTACAGCCAGTAAAAATCTGTTGTGCTGGCTGCTCTAACCTATGTTTCTGGAGCTGCGCTATTGAAGAAGCAAAAGGTCTCCATTTCTGATTACAAAGATGGTAATTTCTGTTGCTTATCTCAGCTATGCCTCCTGAATCTAATGGGAAAGTTTCACCCTTAGCCATTAAAAAAACTTCTTATGAATTTTACAATATGTTTTTATATTCAACAACAAAACAGGATCTGTGTGCTGCTCAACTGTTAGGCCTTGCCTGTGCACTCCTTCCTGTACTATATTGGCACCACAGACAAACACTAGAAAAGCAGTGACTCTCTTACAGTTTTTCACCCCATAAAGAAATGTTTGGGATGCTAAAAGCATCCTGAACTGTCTTCTCAATGTCTCATGTTTTTTGTTTGATTGGACACAATTTTGTCCAGTTCCACAAAAGTACAGTGAAGTACCATGAAGTTGAAAGGTTCTTCACTTAGGAGGAGGCAAGTTGGTAATTTGGATTGGGGAAAGATCTGCATTGGACAGAACTCATATGTGCAATCGCATGTGCTTTGTACACACTGCCCTCACCTGTGTGACTTAGCCTGATCTCCTGTGTGACGTTTGTTTCCATTAGTAGTTGCCCCAATAAAAGGCCATCCTTTCACTGCTGAATTTCTTTGTTGTACTAGGCGTGCACAAAGAGGGCAAGTAGGGGCACAGGCGGGGGGACTGAACCTACTCCCATTGAACTCAGTAGCTTAATCTCACTGATTTCAACTGAAGTATCAATGCCCCATGTGGTATTTGGATCAGGATTAGCATGGAAGTAAAGTAAGAGGGCATCATACCCTGAATTAAATTTGATGACCAGACAAATATTCATATTATTGTATATATTAATTGCACTACTATGTTTCAAAAAGTATCTTGCCATTATTTGGAATGTCAAACTCCTATTGACTCTGCATGGAGCATTGGCAAAGCTGGGTTCCCCTTTTCCTCCAAACTGATGAACAGTTTGTATCTGAATACACACTGCCTGCACTTCACCACATATTGTCTCACCGCTTCTCCCAGAAACTTCAGATAGATATTGAATAATGCAGATTTGAGGGTTAAGTTTTGTGAGACATGTGAGATCACCAAGTTTAATTACCATCTCACCTGCAGTCTTTAAAATATGGGGCTAGTGTAGAAAATAGAAATAATGCTATGATCAGATGATATTTAAAATGATAGTACATAGTCAATAGTTAAAAGAATTTAAAATGTTATTTGTACCCTATAATATAGAGTGATTCCAAAACTAAAATTAATTCTATAACATTTTACATAGATAACAAGACATTTTACTGTCTTGAATTATAGTATGATTCATTCTCTGTCGCATTAGGTAATGCTCTTCCCTTGGTTTTATGCATAACAAGGGTTGAATTATCACCTCAATACTCATACTTCCTCATTATTGCTTTTAGTACATTAAAATGGGGCAAATTTTGCAGCTCTTGTGGTGTCTTTACTCAGATAAAACTCACATTTACCAGTAAGGACTAAGAATTGCAGGATTTAGCCCACTGTGTGGAAAGCAAAATGCACCCATTTCATCAGTATACAGTACAGCTATGTGAAAATTCACATAGGTAGAAACATGTCTTTTACACTCTTATACTTTTACCTTAGGGCCTGATCTTGCAGCCACTGAAATCCAAGGCAACATGCGCACTGACTTCATTGGTTTCAGAACAGACCCCTATAGAATCCAAAGTTTGTAACAGGGAGCTGTGCAAAACTGGTGACATTTTTTCCCCACTAAATTTCATAGAAAAATCATTGCCAATTTCCTTCAAGTGGTTTCTTTTCCCATAAATTTTGCCTTTCCTCAAAATTTGGTGAAGATTGAAATTTCCAAAACTTCCTAAGTCCCATTTTCAAATGAGACTTAGGTTCCTAAGTATATAAGTCACTTCTGAAGGTGGGACTTGGGTGCCAAAGTTACTTAAGCACTTTTCAAAATTTCTGCATTGAGAAAGTGCAAAATTTCAGGTTCTGATGCTGGAATTTCAAAGGCACCATTGGCTCAGAAATGGACCTTTTTCATGAAAAACAGATCCCACTTTCAAGTGAAAAAACTAAGAAATATGGCGAATGTTTGGTGAAATGGGCCCCATTTTGCAATCTGCAACAATACATGGAAAAAAACACATTTTGAGGAGTTTCAGCTTTTCTTGAAGTTATTACACATGTAGACAATGATAGAGGCTGGCCCTTTTAACTAGCTAGAAAATTATGAACAGTTCTGTTGCATACACTCTGGATTTGGCTAGGAGACTGGCAACAAAAAGCTGTTAGTAAAGGGTTTCAGGTATTTATTTCATCAGAGAAACCATTTCATTTGCCTCCTTGCAGATGTGTCCAACTGCATCCCTGGCAAAATACAGAAACATTCCTTTGAATTGCTTCAAAGAGCTGCACCTGATGTATTTCGTCACCCATAGCTTATACCTTCATTGCCACTCAAAGCAGTTCATCACCATTAGACTTCAGGGACTATCCATATAGGAACAAAACCCTTTTTAGTAAATAGCAGAGACTTAGAAGTCATGAGAATTTGTCTTCTCAACTCCAGTACCTGTACCCTCATGCTGCAAATGGGATGGAGTGATACTAGACAAAAATGTGTAAGGTACATAATACATAAGGTACATGTGTAAGGGGGGAGGAGGATAGCTCAGTGGTTTGAGCATTGGCCTGAGCATTGGTCTGCTAAACCCAGTGTTGTGAGTTCAATCCTTGAGGCGGCCATTTAGGGAACTGGGGTAAAAATCTGTCTGGGGATTGGTCCTGCTTTGAGCAGGGGGTTGGACTAGATGACCTCCTGAGGTCCCTTCCAACCCTGATATTCTATGATAACTCATCATGTAGACACTCAGAGCCTGATTCTGATACCCTTGCTCATATTGTACAGTACCTTACTCCAATATTAGCCCTACTGAAGTTAACAGGACCATTTATAGAGCAATGTGCTACTCAACATTAGTAATTGTGGCAGAATCTGGGCCTAAGATACTACAGTGATGAGTGCTACAGAAATAGCAATAAATAAATCACCTAGGAATGTATTTTTAACTGAAAATTTTAATTTCCTTTAGCATTTGAAAACCACTTCTAATGACAGCCATTGTGCTGAAAAGTGGGTTCACCTGTGACCCCAGCAGCATGGAATTCCAATGTAAGAGGCTGAAATACCATTCTCTATTCAGCTTTCAATTTCTTTAAACGTTTGCACAACAGCTTTGTTCTCCAAAATTAAGTGATGATTAAAGAAGGAAACTCGATGCTGTTCTGCTATGTGATACCTTGTAGCCCAAGTGTTTGGAGATTTCTGAAACTCACTATGATCTTTTTAAGCCTGCAAGGGCATGAGATGGGAAAAAGCTGGTTAGTTAATTATTATTGTGGTATTGTTCATACCAGTTCATGACAGGCTGTGTTAATACCAAAACAGGATTTGCTCCAGGCTCATTTTTATCGTATGATATTCCAGCAAGGAATCAAAGCTTTGTGAAATAAACAAACAGTGTGTCCATTTTTCAGTTATTTGAAGTTAAACAAAATGGAAGTTTCATCAGCTTCATATTTTCTTTTGTCTTCATTTAACCCGGAAATCAGACCAAATTACATTGTCAAGGTGTTAATCTAGATAAGCGGCATGAAACCTAAAGAAGCCTAGATTGCAAAAGTAATCAGAGAGCCTCATTAAAACTACCAGTACAAACCAGAATCTCTCAGAAACTACCATCATTTCTGTATGCACGTCTATAGTAACTTTTATTCAAGGATCCCAAGGTGCTCTGCAAACACTAATCTTCAGATTACCCCTATGAAGTATGTAAGTATAATCATTGTTCCCCATTCATAGAGGTACTAAAAAAGTATCCTGCTTGGTTGCAGTAGACTTTGCCTGTCCCCTACTCTCACTCTTCGCCAGGTACTTGTACACCAGCACAACAGAAGGTGGGATGTAGCCTGTTATATTTTAACAATGCTTCCAATTATTTTTCTCTTTTCTCTTCACTATTCTTCCTGGTTGTTCAGGTGTCAATACCTGGGAAATTACCAGGCAGCCTTGCAGCCTGCTATCATTGAAGCTCATGGCAAAATTTCCACTGATTTCAATGAGAGCAGGATGTGGCCCTAAAAGATGTATCCCACTAAAATAATAATGTTCAAATAAATGGCAGGTGGAATAAAGACAGGTAGCAGACTGCCTAAAATACATTCAGCAGCTTGTAAAAATAACTCTCCAGGTAACCGTGACATTTAAGAAGCAAATAGAGAGACTAAAAAACATTGTAATAATCATCTATTTGGTGAGGTAACTGCCAACTTCCAATTTGCATTAAGTGCTAGGTGGACCCCGCAAGAGTCACAGGTTGGCCATGCAGACATGTTACACAGGTTTGCAGTATGGATCTGTTAAGACATTCACCCTCAAAAGTAGTCTGAATGTTTTCTTTCCTTTCCTCCTGAGTGCTGTTTTAAACCAGGAACAATGTGTGAGATCAGCATACAGTATCATACTGGGTGACAGGGTAGGAGTCAATAAGCCAATACCTAAAATGGGAGGAGGTAGAAGGACAATCTAGTAGATGGACACTGAGTTAGGACTCAGGAGACCTGGGTTAGATATCTAAATCAGCCACAATCTTCCTGTGTAACCTTGAGCAAGTCATGTAAGCTACTTTGTGTCTCAGGTCCCATCATGAAAACTGGAATGATATTTCTCTACCACATAGGTGTGTCATGAGGATAAATGCCTGTGAGTTTAAAAGATTGTGGGATGGAATGATGACATGTTACAGGACAATGATTATTCATTTGAACTGGTTTATATGGTGTCTGACAGGAATGAGGCTCAAAACCCCCTACCATTTCCTCGGCTGATGTATCTTTAGGGTCCTTACCTGAGTTTTATTCATTTCCTGCTCAGCCATATTCCATCCCACTGATGTCATTGAGCAGGGACAGAGTCAAACTTGAATAAGTTCTTTGGGTGTTATTTAGCCAGGTATTTCAACAAGTTACCGAAAGTTGAACAATCGAACATGACCTTCTATCAGGTCAGGCTCATTCTTGGCAACTTCCCTCAGGACTCTGCCAGTTTTCCCGTACTCAGGGCTTTAATACAGTTTATGCACCATCCTCTGAAAATGTATACACCACCTTAGAGTACAGAGCAATTGGCAGAGAGTCTAATATGGCCTGAGAGAATGGAGTTCCACAGTTGAGTCTTAGCTGATATAAGTTCACCTTCTATTGTTCAGCTTCCATTATTTCTCTTAGAAGGATTGAGGGGGGCAAACCACCACCAGGACCAAGGTAAGAGAGAGATTTTCTTTCAACACATAGTGAGTACAGTGTATTTGAAGGAAAATCCTGCTGCTTCGTATCTTCTTTCATCAGCGCTAGGGACAAGCAAGGCCTGCAGATGAGAATAGACTGAACAGCTGGCAGGCCACCTATCTACGTAATAGGCATTCCAAGTACATAATTACACATCAGGCTCCTTTACTAGGCTATTGCTTATATGTTTCAAGCTAGTGAAGCCAAAATTTTCAAACGTGTGAGCCTAAAGTTAGGCACCTAAATCCAGTGGAAGACCTTTAGCTCCCTTGATATGGATTTAGGTACCCAATTTGCACCCATAGGCATGAAAATTTCAGTCTGGATTTTTTATAGTTCTTTCTCGCAAGCCATTTGTGTAACTCAAGCAAATGCCATTATTTAAACTTTTGGATCTTCAGGTTCTGATTCTGCAAAGGAGTTTTTGCAGGCTGGCCTGTGTGCCCAGGTGGCATCCTGCTGACCTACAAAGAGCAGCTTGCAGGACTGAGGGGTAATTTTGAATATAATTAAGAATGGGCTCCCTCCAGAAATACTTGGAAATTGTTTTAGGTGAATGACAGTTATTTTATAATCTCATACATTTTTTAATAATGCAAGGCAAGGGAATTTAGAAGTACTGGTTGGGGAAAAAAAATTCCTGGATATTTTGAATTTCTCTTGAAAAGCCAAAATCCAAATACCAGAAACAATTTGGTTCTCAGTTGCCAAAAAAACAAAAATTTTCAGCCAAAAACTACAGATTTTGGCAAAAAAAAAAATAGGTTTTCAAAAAATCAAAAAGGAAAAGTGGATACCTCTGAAAAAAACTTCATTTAGATGAAAACTCAATTTGCTATGGAGGAAAAAAAAGTTTTGATGAGAAATTTTTAACCAGACCTATAATTTAGTTTAAAAAAATCATATTTATGTTGTGACACAAGCCAATAAAAGCCAGTAAATTCTGAACTGAGACCAACGCCCAGTTCCTTTCTGTTGCCAATGGGGCTAATTTGTTCTGTACTTTTAAGATTTAACTTTGAATATCTTGAGTGTTTTTATCAGTTTGTGTTACACATTTAATTTTATTTCACATTAATTTGTGCGTGGCTGTGCAGAATAACCTTTAATATTCATATATGTGTCGTACTTAGCACTTGATGGATTTCATCAGATTGGTTTTAAAAAACACGTGTTTCACAAAAACAATAAAATACTAATGATTTTTTAAAAGATCATTTTTCTTCAAGTTTGCATGAACACATGATCATTAACTCTAATCATAATGAGCTTCAGAGCCTTGAACTCAAGCTATGAAAGCCTTGAATTGCGACCAGAAGTGAAGAGAAAGCCATGGCAGTCTATGGAGCACTGGGATGAAATGTTTCTGGCAGCTAGCACCACTAAATAAACAGGCTGCTGCTTTCTGCACCTCCTCTAGCTTTTGAAGCATCTTCAATCATAGATCCATATAGAGTGCACTGTATTCATCCAATCTGTAGGCCACAAGGGCATGAGTTACATTGTCAAAAAAAATGGGTGCAAATGTTGTGCTAAGCGTGATGAAAAAATGGTGTCTCCACACAGCCACCTGGAACTCCAGGAGCATTTGGGGAATTAGTAGTAGCTCACTGACAGAGAGTAATTAAATTCCCTCAATCTTGGGGCCAGACATTGTCCACAACCAACTTTTGAAAATATTCTTCCCAACCATCCAGCTTCAACTCTTGTATCTGGATTGAGTGTCAGCTCACTCTCATCTAGGTCCTAATCTTATCCAGTTATTAGGAAAGCAAAGGGAATCCATCTGGGCTCAATAAAAAAGAGATGTAAAGCTCTGTGTCATCCACATAATAATGGCACAACATCCCAAATTCTCCTAATGGCTTCATATACATTTTGAATGGCTGACTGCAGAAATCCTCATGGAACCCCACATAAGAGAGCCTAGGAATCAACACAACCCTCTGGAATCTCTGAATTATAAAAATAGGACTATTTCACTGTGATCCCATCTAACCTTGCCAGGGTCTCCAGACAAGCCAAGAAAATCTCATGCTCAAAGATTGTTGACAGAGTTAAAAGAATCAGCATGGACTGTTAAACTTTGTCCATCACTAGGAAGAGACCATCAGCAAATGGGAGACCACTTTGGTCTTTATTCCATACCCAGACTGAAAGCCTGTCTGGAAGGGATCAAGTTAATCTGAGAGTCAGTTTAGATTGGAGGAGAGAGTGCAGGAAGTTTTAGGAAATCTTGGACTTGCCACTGACGTGCTCTGTGGCTTTGGGGAAACCACTTCATCTTCCTGATTTATCATCTGTAAATTGAGGTACGGTAATTACGTTTGCTCCCCAACCTCAAAGGGATTTTGTGATGATTAATTACTTAATGTGTGCAGGGCTTTGAACATGAAAAGTCTATCTGATGGCTAGATCTGGTGCCAAAATTAACCCCACTACAACCTTCTCAATACCCTTGCTTAAAAAGAGCACAAGCATATAGCTAGAATTTAAAACCCAAGCAATGGTTTCTTGAACACAGGCATAACCACCTAATGAGAGAAGCTGGCATCCTGCCTTCCTTAGAAAGCCATTAGCAGCAATCTTAATCAGCAATGGCCCCAATACCTCCCTGTTTGATTTTACTAACCACAAGGGGCATGTGTTCAGTGTATCACCAATTACAAGATCCCTACATCCACGATAGATTTCAATTAATAACTTTCGTGGCTTGCTTTCTGTGATACCTGGCTGCTTGTGTTCAGAGGATTGCAATAATTAATACTGCTGTGCTCACTTGTCTGCATTTAGCTTTGCTGATAGTGACAACATTATGTGGGTGGCTGCTGGGGGGATTGGATTGCCCTTGTCTAATAATTTCACCTGATGTTTGATATTTAGCTGGCTTCAGGTCATTTTAATTATCAAAGCATTGGTGAGTGGACTGTGGATTGATATTCTCACTCTGGTTGCTGGCAAAATTTGCACTCATTTCAGTCTATCAGAACTTCGTCATTAACTCCTGAAAGAAAGCCCTAGGAATTCTTCCAACTAATTCATGGTTTTGTTGCTGACCAAATTAGGCTTTATATGACATAGCTGTATTTGTTTCATTTTTATAGTATTGATCTGTCATTAGACAACACAAAACTCAGCACTTCACTCAGGTTTCAAGTTATCCTATATTATTATTTTCATTGTGGTAGCATCTAGAGGTTCCAACCAGGGAATAGGGCCCATTGTGCTAAGCACTGTACCTACGTATAATAAAATGGCTTTAAAGAACTTGTACTGCAATTAGTTTAAGAAACTATTTCTTGGTATTGATGATCTTACCAGTTATTGCCTCCCCTCTAATCCTCCTTGTTAAGGAGCATTACTGAGAGAGTGTGATAAAGCAGCTGGCAATACCCGGAGATCTCAAATTTCCTTGACCCTTTTCAATCTAGTTTTAGGTCTGGATATGCTGCATCAACCACATAGGTTTATTAGTTGATGGTCTCCTTCTGACAATGCATAAAGATCACGTTTCCATGAGGATTCTTTAGATGTATCAGTTGCTTTTAATGCAGTTGGCCATGAAGTGTTAACACATCTTGGACCTGACAGCGATAAATGAATTCACAGGACTCAGAAGAATGGTAGCAGGCAACTGGTCTTTTGTCCCATGGCTGCCAAGTGTGGAGTTCTTTTATCACTGCACCTGATCAATAAAGAGACAATTTTACCGGTTGGGTTGCAGTGCCATTAGAATGTGGATGATACTCAGTTTACATTTGTTTAATCTGGTTCAGTCATTCATCTTTCCCAGTGTCTGGGTGAGATTGGAGCTTGGATAAGAGCTAGTTGGCTGATAGTTCAGAAAAGACAAAGGTAATCCTGATCAAAAACAGCCAAAGAAGGCTTAACTAAGGAGTATGCTATGTGTCTAAAGTTTATAGTCTAGGAGTTCTGCTAGATCATTGGTTGTTTCTGGGTGTACAGGTAGCAGTAGTGCCAAGAGTTCACTTTTTCAGCTTCACTCGGCAAGCAGGCTGCAGCTTTTCCTCTCATTGTGGATCTTGCCATGATTATCCATGTCATTGTCACCTCCTAACTGGATGAGTGCAGTGCATTCTACATGGGTCTACCCTTGAAGACCACTCAGAAATTCTAGCTAAGGCAGAGTGCCTCTATTTCCATTTACTTAGCAGTGTTTTGCATATGAAGCATATTACACATGTATGCCACAGATGACACAGAATCCCATTTCATTTCTGGGAGGAATTCCTGGTGTTGGACTTGATCCATAGAGTTTTTTATGATTTGGCTTAGAGACCACCTCTGGCAGTTAAGATCAACTTGGACTCTCAAGCTGGCAGGCCGTAGGTTTGTATGACAAGGGCATGATCAATGATGGGTCTTCAGTTCTGGAGATCACTTTCTCCTTAGCCTGAAAAAGACCAAGTATGTTGATTTTCATATAAAAATGCTAATTATCATAGCAACTCTTATTACAAATTTGTTTTTCCACCTAAAAGGAAGCCTGTGTTAGGTAAATAATGAAAAAAAATGAGAGAGAGACTTAAATGTAACATAACTAACACCCAACCAGTGACCAGTTGACAAAGAGATGAGAAAAGTGCTAGGGTATGCTTTGCAAATTAATATACAACACATTGAATGTACTGAAAAATGCACTAAATATACTATTTAGGGAAATATTAGCCACCCAGTATGGTACATAAATAACAAGAAATAATCTGGGAACCGAGATATTAATTGTTGCCAGGCATTACATCTCACGAAATAAGGGTAGCCATTTTTTCATAAATATTGGCTCTAATTATTTTTAATGAATTCAATTCAGCTATTGTTGTTTCCCTTTTGTGTGACTGAGTTTTACTGGCCCAAATGTTCATAGTAAATACATTTCAAAGTTTCAAGAATGTGCATCTGTGGAAATGCAAATCTAAATTTGGACACTCCAGCTTTCATTCCACAAATGATTTTGCCCTCATCCAGTTGGAACAGAAACAATACTGGGTGATTTAACTGACCAACCACAATTAAACAACACAGTTGAAATTTTCAGTATTCTGAGCCAATCTATAGATTGACAAAATTCAGAAGATGTTTGTCACATAATTTTAAATGGCATATACATTTCAGGAGACTGCAAAAGCATTCCTCAAGTAGGAAAACAGGTTAGTTTAATCAGATACATTATTATTAACCTCTACCAGCCATGGCCTTACTGGCACAAAATATTATCTTGATTTGCTGCATTTTTTTCCTCTGTAGTTCTCCTGTATGCGTCTGCCATGAAAAGCCTCTTGCTGTTTCTCAGAGAAAGGTTCTGATTAATTAATTTGTACTCTGTATTTCATTGTAAACATCCTGAAACCCAGGATATTGTAATGTAGCTGATAGACAGGACAAACTATCAAACTGCTATCACCAGGCACCACCACTAGGAAGGAAGAGAGGAAGGAAAGGTTTGGCTGGACATCTCACAGGGAACATACCAACAGGACAAAGAAGCCTTTTTAAAAAACCTTATTGAGGGCGCAGGAACAAACCATCCCAATGTGCAGAAAGAATAGCAAATATGGCAGGCAACCAGCTTGGCTTGAAATCTTCGGTGAGCTTAAACACAAAAAGGAAGCTTACAAGAAGTGGAAACTTGGACAGATGACTAGGGAGGAGTATAAAAATATTGCTCGAGCATGCAGGGGTGTAATCAGGAAGGCCAAAATGCAACTGGAGTTGCAGCTAGCAAGGGATGTGAAGGGTAGCAAGAAGTATTTCTACAGGTATGTTAGCAACAAGAAAAAGGTCAGGGAAATTGTGGGACCCTTAATGAATGGGGGAGGCAACCTAGTGACAGATGATGTGGAAAAAGCTGAATTATTCACTGCTTTTTTTGCCTCGGTCTTCACAGACAAGGTCAGCTCCCACACTGCTGTCCTGGGTAACACAATATGGGGAAGAGGTGAGCAGCCCTCAGTGGTGGAAGAACAGGTTAAGGACTATTTAGAAAAGCGGGACATCACAAGTCCCTGGATTCAGATCTAATGCATCTGAGGGTACCTAGGGAATTGGCTGATGTGATTGAAGAGCCATTGGCCATTATCTTTGAAAACTTGTGGCAATCTGGGGAGGTCCCAGATGATTGGAAAAAGGCTAATGTAGTGCCCATCTTTAAAAAAGGGAAGAAGGAGAACCCAGGGAACTACAGACCGGTCAGTCTCACCTCAGTCCCTGGAAAAATCATGGAATAGGTCCGCAAGGAAACCATTTTGAAGCACTTGGAGGAGAGGAAGGTGATCAGGAACAGTCAGCATGGATTCACCAAGGGCAAGTCCTGCCTGACCACCCTGATTGCCTTCTATGATGAGATAGCTGGCTGGGGACCAATTGGCTAAGCAGCAGTTCTGCAGAAAAGGACCTGGGGATTACAGTGGACGAGAAGCTGGATATGAGTCAGCAGTGTGCCCTTGTTGCCAGGAAGGCTAACAGCATATTGGGCTGCATTAGTAGGAGCATTGCCAGCAGATCGAGGGAAGTGATTATTCCCCTCTATTCATCATTGGTGAGGCCACATCTGGAGTATTGCGTCCAGTTTTGGGCCCCCCACTACAGAAAGGATGTGGAAAAATTGGAAGGAGTCCAGCAGAGGGCAATGAAAATGATCAGGGGGCTGGGGCACATGACTTACGAGGAGAGGCTGAGGTAACTGGGCTTGTTTAGTCTGCAGAAGAGAAGAGTGAGGAGGGATTTGATAGCAGCCTTCAACTACCTGAAGGAGTGTTCCAAAGAGGATGGAGCTAGGTTGTTCTCAGTGGTGGCAGAAGACAAAACAAGGAGCAATGGTGTCAAGTTGCAGTGGGGGAAGTCTAGGTTGGAAATTAGGAAACACTATTTCACTCGGAGGGTGGGTGAAGCACTGGAATGGGTTACCTAGGGAGGTGGTGGAATCTCCATCCTTAGAGGTTTTTAAGGCCCAGCTTGACAAAGCCCTGGCTGGGATGATTTAGTTGGTGTTGGTCCTGCTTTGAGCAGGGGGTTGGACTAGATGACCTCCTGAGGTCTCTTCCAACCCTAATCTTCTATGATTCTATGACAAGAGCATTGCAGATAAAGGATGGTGCATTTTAGTCTTCAGCCAATTCCTTATCCACAGAGGACCAAATTCAACCTGATGTAAGTGGGAGGCATTCCAGTGACATCAATGGAAGTCACACCAATTTACAGCAGGGCTAGATTTCACCATGTCTCCAGCAGGACAACGTTCATAAGTGTACATAAATCTTGGAAAGATCACTTTCAAAAACGCCAGAGGCTCTTTATTATGGTAGCCATTAGTATCTTGGATGTGTCATATTTCTGCCATGTGAAACATTTGATAATAACATACACTTGTGAATCAGCAATTTAGGAATTCAAAAGCTGGACATGTGAAATCAGTCCAGTCTGATGTTTTCTTTCCCCTAATTCATATCGGCAGCTGGCAACAAGTTTTGAGTGGTTCCAGGAAGTAGCAGAATTCCTATGTCAGAATGGATAGTTCAGCCTGGGGCTGGATTGGCATAGAAACAATGTGTGCAAGACTTCTCTAGTGAGTAGAGTCTGTAAAATCTTCAGTCCTATTCCCTCCATTGCTGGGCAGTGTTTAGTGGAGTGAAAAATAGAAAGCTGCCGAAGCAGCTGCCATCCGTGTGTGATATCCCAATTGCCCTTACAAACTGGCTTTGTGCCCAACATTCCCTTGGCTTCAGAAGACATTTTGGAAAGTGATATGGCGGTCTCAGATGGGTACAGGATAATCCATTATTGCTATATCAAATCCTACTGAGGCCAGGAAGAGATAGTGAGGGAAGAATGCTTTTTTTCAGTAAGGGACTGCAATGTATGCAAGGCAGAATCTTCCTTTGTAGCCTCATCCTCAATTCAGGATAGTCAAAGTCCTCAGAAGAACAACTACAATGACTCACAAAATAAAGTTGTCGGTTTGTGTTCATCTGAGAGCATAGTGATTGTCTTATTTCAGCCACAGAGTTGTTATTAGAAGAACAGGAGTACTTGTGGCACCTTAGAGACTAACAAATTTATTAGAGCATAAGCTTTCGTGGACTACAGCCCACTTCTTCGGATGCATATAGAATGGAACATATATTGAGGAGATATATATACACACATACAGAGAGCATAAACAGGTGGGAGTTGTCTTACCAACTCTGAGAGGCCAATTAATTAAGAGAAAAAAAAAACCTTTTGAAGTGATAATCAAGCTAGCCCAGTACAGACAGTTTGATAATAAGTGTGAGAGTACTTACAAGGGAGATAGAGTCAATGTTTGTAATGGCTCAGCCATTCCCAGTCCTTATTCAAACCGGAGTTGATTGTGTCTAGTTTGCATATCAATTCTAGCTCAGCAGTCTCTCGTTGGAGTCTGTTTTTGAAGGTTTTCTGTTGTAATATAGCCACCCGCAGGTCTGTCACTGAATGACCAGACAGGTTAAAGTGTTCTCCCACTGGTTTTTGAGTATTTTGATTCCTGATGTCAGATTTGTGTCCATTAATTCTTTTGCGTAGAGACTGTCCGGTTTGGCCAATGTACATGGCAGAGGGGCATTGCTGGCACATGATGGCATATATCACATTGGTAGATGTGCAGGTGAACGAGCCCCTGATGGTATGGCTGATGTGATTAGGTCCTATGATGATGTCACTTGAATAGATATGTGGACAGAGTTGGCATCGGGGTTTGTTACAAGGATAGGTTCCTGGGTTAGTGGTTTTGTTCAGTGATGTGTGGTTGCTGGTGAGTATTTGCTTTAGGTTGGGGGGTTGTCTGTAAGCGAGGACAGGTCTGTCTCCCAAGATCTGTGAGAGTAAAGGATCATCTTTCAGGATAGGTTGTAGATCTCTGATGATGCGCTGGAGAGGTTTTAGTTGGGGGCTGAAGGTGACAGCTAGTGGTGTTCTGTTATTTTCTTTGTTGGGCCTGTCTTGTAGGAAGTGACTTCTGGGTACTCGTCTGGCTCTGTCAATCTGTTTTTTCACTTCAGCAGGTGGGTATTGTAGTTTTAAGAATGCTTGATAGAGATCTTGTAGGTGCTTGTCTCTATCCGAGGGATTGGAGCAAATGCAGTTATATCTTAGAGCTTGGCTGTAGACAATGGATCGTGTGGTGTGTCCTGGATGGAAGCTGGAGGCATGTAGGTAAGTGTAGCGGTCAGTAGGTTGCCGGTATAGGGTGGTATTTATGTGACCATCGCTTATTAGCACAGTAGTGTCCAGGAAATGGACCGCTTGTGTGGATTGATCTAGGCTGAGGTTGATGGTGGGATGGAAATTATTGAAATCATGGTGAAATTCCTCAAGGGCTTCTTTTCCATGGGTCCAGATGATGAAGATGTCATCAATGTAGTGCAAGTAGAGTAGGGGCGTTAGGGGACGAGAGCTAAGGAAGCGTTGTTCTAAGTCAGCCATAAAAATGTTGGCATATTGTGGGGCCATGCGGGTACCCATAGCAGTGCCGCTGACTTGAAGGTATATATTGTCCCCAAATGCATATATATGCATCCGAAGAAGTGGGCTGTAGTCCACGAAAGCTTATGCTCTAATAAATTTGTTAGTCTCTAAGGTGCCACAAGTACTCCTGTTCTTCTTTTTGCGGATACAGACTAACACGGCTGCTACTCTGAAACCTGAGAGTTGTTATTGGGGCATTTAGTTCACTAGTTGAGGTACAACGCATGTTGGAGTTCTAGTTACTTCCATTTTGTCACTTGTAGTAATATTGCTGAAAGCCAAATTTGTCTAAATAGCAGTGGAGTGATGTGGTTAGCAGACAGTAGTAGCAGCCAAAGGTGTAGGGGTGTTAGCAGTAAGTAGGATAATGATCACAGTACTGTTGGTTTCAAAAACATTGCCCTCACTGTCTGCAACAAGAATTTGCTCAGCATCAGAGGTCAATGGTGGGTGTGTGAGTTTTAAATGAATGGTGAAGGCCTCTACCTTCACTCACCCTTTTGTGACAGAAACATAGTTGGCCCGGCAAAGATCACTTTTTCTTAATGAGAGAACATTGCATGCAGATTATGTCCTGTCTCTTCTTGTGACTATGGGAATATCAGATGTGGATTCACTATTATTGTGGGCCTTACCATACACATGCAAAGTGATGTTGTAGCAGATGAAGTGGGCAGGAGTTGGCCTTCTTCCACTTCCTTCTCTTTGATCTAAATGAAGCATAACAAAGAAAGGAAAGGAGAGGGTTGATGGTAGAGGCCTGTCTTTAACTAAAGAAGAATGGAGATCAGAATAGTAGTAATAGTTCCACATTTTGTAAGAATCAAGAGCATGTCAAAGTAATTTTGCATGGCCATGAGCAGGTGTTTGGCTTTTTCTTGGGTGACACTGATTTGCAGATGACAAGAACCAGCATTACACCCTCAGAAGAACATCAAAACAGCACCCTACTGCACTGTTATCAAATTCCTCATTTCCAGAATTTCCAGCTGCCATTGCAACTGCAGCAGCAGTAACAGCAACTCTTTAATATCCTACAACAGTGCAAGTGTAATGCCAGCTGGTGACTAGGTCTTCCTAACCATCACAGTACTTGCTGTTTATTTTTATTCTTGAACCACACCTTAGCTCACTGTTTTCTCAATGAGGCAATTGGCTTTTTCTTTAATATGGAGCTGTGTTGCTTACCAACACTACCAATATCTGTCTCTCAACTGCCCTAAATTTTGGCATAACAGAAGAGGTTAGTGAAAGAGAATCTCAATGCTCCATGCTGGAGCTAGGTTCTCAGCTGGGGTAAATTAGCATAGTTCCATTGGCTTCAATTGTGGCACAAATCAAAATGCCTTTATTCATGAAGAAAATATAATTTGCTAGCAGCAGCTCTACTGCACAACTGAAAAGAACAACAGGGGCCAAAGCACATGTCCCTTTCCTTTCCTCTGAAGTGAAGTGGGGTTGTAGTAACTTTGGTATGTATATCGGTAAAAGATCTGTGGGATTTTTGCATAGCTATGGACTCTCAGTGCTTAGTTCTATAGTGAAGGTACTATAATAATAATTTTTCAAGCTAGATGACATAACACATTAACTGAGCAGCATTTATGTTACATTGATTATTGTTTTATGATACAATGCACACAACACACGTGATGATGACGTGTTGCAGAGCCATCTGACATTGTGCATTTACCACGCATGTTTGACTGTCTCACTTCTGCCCATTAATGCATGACGCTGGGGCTTATATTAACTTTCCAAACCTCTGAACAGTTGCAAAAAACCACCACGAAACAGAAAAAATACATCCTGCCGGGAAAAACATCCTCATCCCCCAAATGTCATATAAATTAAAAGAGGAAAAAAGCAACAGGATCACCAAGATGTGCACATGGCTGCCTGAGTTACTGCACGACTGAACTTATTATTATCCCCTCTCTCCTGCTGCTTCTCCCCTTCTCGTGAATGACCCTTACTTCCTGTGTCTTGTGACGTTAAGATCATGTGCATTCCAGGCAGGAACCATGGATCTGATTCTCCCGTGTCCTTCATCTTACATAGCCATTTACCCCTGGACAAAGTTAGTGTAAAACACAACCACGCTGATATCTAAGCAATTGCTGGACCCGACTGTGCTCACACATGATTTTTACCAGTAAAAGGAACCACAATCCATTTTAAAAGAGCTCCCCCCCAATTTATACCTGTGTAAGGGTGAAATCCGCCCATGGAAAGCCAGGGTAATTAGTCTTTAGGCAAGTGCAGTGGAAAAGAGGTGAACAGCTGAAATGCACTTCTCTAAGCCAGGAGACTATTGTGCAGTCCATCCTTCCCACACATACCCTATAGCTATTAATCCAGTGTGTAGGCTGGAAGAGTAGCTGCAGTCCCTCTGCACCAATTGAACAAGATGACAGGGCTACAGGACTATGTCTACATATAGCTTGTGGCCTCTCCCCTGGCTTGCTCCCTGCTTGGCCTTCCACACAGGCCTATGTTGGACCAGCCCCCTGGCCCTTTATGTGGTACACGGGGATGCTGAGGCAACTACTAGAAGTGCCTCTGTGCATACCTATTCAGGGTTTAAACAGGGCAGGGAGCTTTGAACTGGCCACATCAGAGGTGAGAGAAGAATCAGGCTAGATATTAAACACCTTGCGTGAAGGGTGTCCATTTTAAAACATTACATTTTAAGTGAGTTCTTAAACTTTATTTTAATAATTGATTTTGAAAAAGTTGCATTGAATTAAAGTGTGGGAAACCTTGGAATCCTCACACTACCAAGATGAAATTTTCAAAGCGGTCAGCAGGGGTCTAACTCTACACTGCAAGAAGTCAATAATAAAACTCCCACGCATGGGCTACAGTTATAGCATTGCTGAGCACTTTGGGACTCCCACTCCCCGTCTTTGCTGGAACATTTATTACCAGTTTCAGACTTTGGACGGCTGCTGCTTATCAGCACAATCCTGCCCCTTGGAATCAATAGAAAAATTCTCACTGTTAGCGCAGGCAAAAGCAGCTCTTGACTCAGGGAAACTGGTTTTCTGTTTCTATATTAAACTTTGCACTGAGTGAATATAAAGAATAAAATAACCCCACATGATTGTCTGAGAGCCCCATGTTTATAACTAAGCTTTGTGGAAAGCACAGAGGGATGCTGAGGGGCTGAGTCTACTCTCTTGCTTGCCCAAGTCAGCTGTTATATCTGTCTATATTAAAGTATTTGTTTAATACCAGGAAGTGATTACAGTGGTGTGGTTGGAGACACCCCCCCGCCCCACCCCAAAATAGCTTGGAGTTTGTATAAATATTTTGAACAATAGGAAGCAGAACCTCAGCTGGTTTACGTTGTCTTATAGCCACTGGATCTGCCCCTATGACGTCATTATTTCATTTGTGTTAAACACACACCGTTTTGTCATGTTTATTATTATTATTATTATTAAACCATTTCTTCTGTTTGACACCCATGTGGACACCCATGTGGAATTCTTTGATCCCCAAAGAAATGCCACATGTTTGAAGGCGGAATTTGCCTCATGTTTATTTATAAGGTCCAGTTCAATTAAGCGAGTTGGATGCTGGGGAGGGGGGGAGGTCCATGGGAATTGTAAATGATTAGTACCTCTGAAAATCAGCCTTCTTGTGTAAGTGGTTAACTATGGAGTAAGATCTCTAATTTTAGGCACCTGCGTTTGAAAATGTTGAAGTGTGATTCAGATTCCCAATCTGTAATATGGGGGTAACAATCCTTACCCAGGTTATGAGGATGTTGTGACACTTCCTTCTTGTTGTTTGTAAAGTGTTTTAGGATCTTCAGATGGAAGAAGTGATAGAAGTCCGAAGTATTATATTGAAGAATGTCAAATATAAATTATATTGGTTTGTAATTACAGTATAGAAAATAGTCAGTATCAAACTACTAGTATCCCAAAACATTCTCTCTTTCTATTATATTTAAATGGATAAACAATATCTTTAATTGTAAAAATGGTGCTTACTGCTGATTACAGATAGAAGGTAATCAGAAAACTTTCAAGTTTTTAAGGTTTGAGAATATAGGACTAGATTGTCAAAGATATTTAGGCACTTAAAGATGCAGATAGGTGCCTAGTAGGGTTTTCAAAAGTATGTAAGTGCCTGTTTCCCATTATTTGTTGGAACTAGCAGTATCTGCATCTTTAGGCACCTGAATATCTTTAACTATCTAGTTTAAGGGCCCCAAATCAACAAAGTACTTAAGCACATATTTAAATCCCATTAACTTCTATCCCTTCATTGAGATTTAAGAGTAGTTACATGCTTAAAACCTTTCCTGAGTAGGGGTGGGATTACTCATGTGCTCATAATTAAGTGTCTGGTGACACCTTAAAGACTAACAGATTTATTTGGACATAAGCTTTCATGGGCATCTGAAGATATGGGTTTTTTACCCACAAAAGCTTACGCCCAAATAAATCTGTTAGTCTTTAAGGTGCCACCGGACTCCTCGTTGTTTCTGTGGATACAGACTAACATGGCTACCACTCTGATAATTGTGTGTTAAAGTGCTTTGCTGAACTGGGGCCATAGGACCTGATTCTGCTATCATTTGCCCCAGTGTAAATCAGGAGTAACTCCACTGAAGTCAGTAAAGTTACACCAGAATCAAAGATAAGTGAGAACAGAATCAGACCTTCGTTTCCTATTGATGAAGAAACATTACCCCATAAATAACAACCGAATTGCTCAATTGTAATCTTATTATGGAGTCTAGTCCAACTTAAGCTAATAATTCTTTATTTAATATAAACTATTCACCAAATTTTCAAAGAGTCTCAAAGCCAGACTGTAAATTTACTTGAATTTTCAATTCCATGTGCAATCTGTTCATGTCTGTTACTTGTGTTTTAAAATTATAGTATTTGCACATAATTTGCTCATGCAAATACCATTTGTGTGTGTAAATATTTTGTGTGTGTAAATACCAGTACATGAAGAATTGCTCCTGCAAATGATTGCACATGCAAAATTAAAGGCTGCATTTTAGAAAGTTTGTCCTTAGACCTTTGAAGTGACCAGATTGTTTTCCTTTTAAATGTGCATCCTTTAGATATTTTTTTATTTCCACTGTAGATCTTTCAAGTCTTCTGAGAAAAAATATCAGATATACTTTGGATAGATCTTTCTTAGTAAAGGAATGCTTACTTCATTCCTAATTTATTAAACATATCCAACTACTTTCATACAATCTGCACTCCATTTGTTTTGATGAATCATCAAACACATGCAGATCGTACTGGTATTAGAATCTAACATCAGCACTTTCCAAAACATCATTAAAATAGGTAGCCAAAAAAACAGACGCATTTTTACTTTTTGCAGGATAAGATGTGATTTAAATTATTCTGTATGATAAATAATTTTAAAGGCTGATGTGAATAGGCTATAAACATGTGTCTACATGTATTTTACAAAATCTCTGTGGCAGATTCTCGACTGCATCCAAGCAGAGCTGGAATGTAGTGAGAGGGGAGGCTGTCCAGGAACCAGCTGTGGCTTTCTGATCCTGAGCCCTCTGGCCCTGGTGCGAGTTACAGTGGTAAGGGGACAGCTCTAACTTGCACCACTAGCATAAGGTCCCTGAGCTCAGCTACATCACATCCCTTCCCCACCCACACCATCCCCAGAACTGCCCTCCTACTATGCCATGAGTGGTGAGGAGCTGGGGCAAGAAACAGCTATGCCAACAGATAGCTCCTCTTCCACAGGTGGAATCCTCCACGGCTTTAAATCCACTTTTGTGCTGCTTGGGCCAGATCCTTAGCTGTTGTAATTTGTTATCACACCATTGACTTCACTGGAGAGCTGACAATTCCCACCAGCTGGGGATCTGCCCCGTCATGCAGTGCAAGGTGGACTTAGGAACCAGAGAATCCAGTCCTACTCTTTGACCCAGTTATTCCTGAACATAGACCTATTTATATAACCTCTTCCTAAAACATGTTTCTTATCGTATTGATCATGAGCCTGCTCTTAGTCTAGATTTATCTGGACTAAGAAGAAGGAAAGTACCTTTCATTTTACCTTTATCAGTAATGCAAACTGAAATATCAGACGTACTGTTGGTCATTCAAGTCTGGAGTGAATACACTGGTTCACTAACTCCCTAGATTTGTACGACTAATCTGAGCAGTTGAAAGTAGTGATGGGCTCCAGACACAAAATTCAGATTTATATCCAGATTTCAAACACCCCAACTTCTGGGAATGATTTTGGATCTGGGGTTCTGGTTTGGCCCATTGTAAAGATAGGATCAGAATCCAGGTTTGGATTTTTGATGGTCCCCAGGTGCACAGGGGTGTGTGGATCTGGGGGTTTGGTTCAGACCAATTTTTAGGTGAGTTGGCTGTAAATTCCAAGTAAGAGTTCTTTTGTTGCTTTCCCAAGTGAGCAACAGCGTGTATTGGAAGGCACTTTTCTGTGCTGTTTTCACAGATTTCTGATTCATTCAACAATGTTAGTCAATAAGCTCAGTCTCTGACAATGCTAGAAGAGGAGCCACCTGGCTCCCCCATCTTCTGTCAACCACCTTTCTCAATGTCTCCCAACGAGGACACAAACTCAGGAGGCCTCAGGGAAACCACTTTGATACACTAATATTTTTATCCTTCAAATGCTCTAAAATATACTAGCATATTTAAATGTCTCTAAAATGCTGAGCTATAAAATAATGCTATAGTTTAGCAATACTCCCTTAAAGTGTTTTCAGCAAGTCAGTATACTTCTGTGTCCACTATTTGGTCACTACTGCAGGAGAACAATATCAGGGCAAAATTCCACCATCATTTGCACCAGGTAAGCCATGGGAGATGCTCGAGTTCAAATGAAGGCAGAATTCCACCCAGGATGCCTACTGCTACTTTATTGAGTGACGTCCAGTGTAAATTTCATCTTGTTAACTACTGCCATGATCCAAAGGTCACTGAAGTCAATGAAAATCTTTCCACTGATTCTAGTGAGCTTTGGACTGGACTTATATAATGCTGCTTTTAACGGGAAGAC
This sequence comes from Trachemys scripta elegans, assembly GCF_013100865.1. Taxonomy (NCBI): domain Eukaryota; kingdom Metazoa; phylum Chordata; order Testudines; family Emydidae; genus Trachemys; species Trachemys scripta. The sequence continues at coordinate 311,595,997 of NC_048298.1, read as the reverse complement.
AAGTTATTCCTTTCCAGACTTGTATTTATTTTTTGCAAAGAACTGTGCAGTTGCATAAGCCTTGTAGACAACCTGCACTGTTCTCTGTCTGTGTAGTTCTACTTTTTGTTAACTGTCAAATACATACCTCCAAATGGCACTAGTAAATACAGTGAACTAATAGCCCAAACCATCTCGGAAGTTTTTTTGGAAATTATTACTGAAAAATTGATCTTTAAAAAATGTGGCAGTAAGTAAAAATTGAAGCTGTGCTTGCTATTGTTACTGTGCTCTTCCTGCATGAGGAGACATGTAATGGTTTAACAAATCTCTCCAGGATTCCCATGCTGTAACTATACCCTGTGTGTACCGCTGCTTTAACAGTACCCCAGATCCATACATTGAAAACACTGTACATGCACTCAAAGAATAATGAACTGAGGGATAGATTGGAAACAGTTGCAATATACGAGGAGCCAGATTGGGCTAAACTGATTTGACTATTGTGTCCAAGGATTCTGTTTTTCCTTTATTAATAAAATGCTTATGAAGATTTTAATAATTATACAAAGTAATAGTAAGTATTATGGGCCAAATCACAAAGTACTTATTCTGTTTTTGCTATTTAATCCTTACTCATGCAAAAGTTTCATATTCTTCATTGGAGTTTTCAATGGAAGTTTTGCCTGAGTGAGGATTTTAAGATTTGTCCCTATTTTGGATCACAATTTTGCCACTCATACTCACGTTATGTAGAACTTCTCCTAAGTAAAGAACTACTTAGCATGAGTAAGAGTGATGGACTCTAGCCCTCCAGGCTCAAATATATTTTCAATTCAAAGTAATCATCATCGAACCTGTTGAGAAATTTCTGCTTCACAATGACATTTCTGCACCAGATACTGCAGTCTGAGCATAGAATCTCTCTGTATGTTTCACTGGGAAGAGGGCAGCACCTCTTGGGTTGTATATTTTGGGTTGTACCCTAATAACAAAGCAATAGAAAGAGCAGTGTGAAACTAACCTGTTTTTACATGGCCTACTAGATGTAACGAGGAATACGATATGTTAGAATTAGAAACAATAGCGCTTAATTTCAGAACAATGATTGCATCTTAAATTCTCATTTACTTCTCCATCCTTTTTATTTCCATTTTTCTATTGTGCTGTGAAACTGTCTATGGATATGGCTAATAACCCTGCTAAATAACCCTCTCATGAGTGGGTGGGGTTTTTGTATTTGTGGGAGGGGTTGTTTGTTTGGGGTTTTTTAGGACTTCTATCAAGCAGCTGCAGCTACTCTAAAAGATTATGGAAAACTTTTCCTCACTAACCTTTAATACTTTTAGGGATAAAAGTAGAATACTTGATAAATGAGAATAATGCCCCCCTTCCAGATTGAAATTTAAAAAGGGGTTTAATTCTTCAGTGTCTTTTAAAAAAACAAACATGTCTATTTTTTATATACAGATTATAGCCAGAAGAAAGATCTAAGTTATATGAACATTAACCTGAAAAATCTTCTGAAATTTGAAGTACTAAGGGCAAAATCCTTATTATTAAGTTGTTACATTTTTGCTCTGTTTTTAGGAAAAATTTTCTCTGAAGTCAATGAGAGATCTTTGCCTGAATAAGGACACAGGAAGAATTGATTAATGACTTCAGGATTTAAGGCTTTTTATCAGTCATAACTGAAGTAAATAGAAAGTCTCCACTTACTTGAATAGGCACTGACTGAGTTCTTAGCCCAGAGAGAATACTGTGGACATGTAATACAGTTTATGTTGAAGATCATAAAGATACTTTTTAGAAACTACAAAATAGCAGCTAAACTATTATGTCTATAGTGGGGCCAAGTCAATCTCATTTAAATAATATGCATGATTCATCTGCAGTTAGGCCTTGAGTCAGCAACGCGCTTAAGCAAGGGGCTGACGCTAAGCACACAAGCAGCTCCATTGAAGTCACAGGCTTAAAGGTAGGCACTTGTTTAAGTGGGGCCTTAATTAGGGCTGCTCCTGAGAGGCAGCTCATTATCCCTACCACACCTATTTAATAAGGCCCAGGCTCTGCCACCCTGGCGTTCAGTAGCACTGTCACTGGCACTACTCTTTTAAGGGCTGAGCAACATGACTCAGGTTTGCAGACTCTGGCGCTATGTTAGACCCTGTTCCTGCTGCCGTTGAAACGAGTGCGAATTTTCACCATTGACTTTAATGGCAATAGGCTCGAGCCTTATATGTTAAACTTTTTCAAGACAGAGAGTTTGGTTCAGTATCAAGGAAACAAGGCTGCTGGGATCAGCTTCCATCTTGGCCTCAGTCCTGCAGTCCTCACTCAGGTGAAACTCCCATTCGAGTTAATGGAAGCTTTGGCAATTTTATGAATGTAGAGAGCAATCTAAAAGCACTGGCTTTGTCTCTAAAAGCTTAATTAGAAACCCATAGTAAATATCTCTGGTTTAGAAGCAATTGCTTCCCGGAACAAAAGGGACAAATGAACAATTTCAATCCAATCTTGCTATTTATCCTCTCCCTCTAGATCATGACCCATAATTAGAGTGCTTATATAAAATTACATTTGTCAGACTGACTGCTAAATTCCCCTCCAAGGCTTTATCCACAAAGAACAGTCTGTTATCACACCCAGTACAGCTTATATTTCTCCTTTTCAGTTTCAGGGGAAGGCAAGCAATTACATTATCTGCATTGACAATCTAATATAAATTTAACTACAATAAAAAGAGGAGCAGGTCACATCTGTTTAGAAATAATTTCCAAAATTTCATAGTTAACCAGCAAAGATCTGTCCGGTTTCCAAGAGGGGCTCATATGAAAAGTCATTTCCAGGCAATAAAGGACAAAGGAGATGTTCTAAAATGGGAATTTATCCAATAAATAGGAATGTATCTGACCCTGTGTGAGGTGGAAAACTCCATGAGTTTGCACTCACTGTGTTTCTAATCTGTTCCTTCAACTCTGGAGCATGGGTGCCCCTTTCCTACTGAGCAGAGGGTTCCACCATCAAACTCAGATGGGATCCCCCTGAGATCCATGGAATCACAGTCATCTCTTTGGAGATCCTGTCCAGCTTCATTCCCTCCTGATATCTCCTATGACTCTTGGCAGAAGGAGTCCTATAGGAGCCCTGCTGCCAAAGAATCTCCCACTTGCTGCTTCTCCCAGACCTTCCTCGCAGGGTTCCACATCAGTGAGAGGGACAGCAGGTAAGTCAATGTCCCCACTGAAGTCCTTCAGAGTTAGTGATGGGAAGATGCCATGGACAGAGGAAGTCCCCTTCCAGTCCCTGCCCAGTCCCCACTCCTTTGCTAGTTAACAGGGACAAGCAATGGGAGGGGGAAGTGGTGCTTCCTCAGCACCACCATTTGTACATGGGGATAATAACATTTACCTTCCTTCCATGAGTGTGGCCAGAATTTATTATTTAGGGATAGATTCCTGCTAATCTTTTCACAGGGGCATAGGGGAAGAGGAAGGATAGTATGAAGCATCTCGAACTCACCCCGCCCACATACATACACATCTTGTGCAGTCCATGTAAGGGCTGGCCAGAATTGCAGTCCCTGTGCTCAGGAGATCACGGATCCTGCCCCTGTGGACATGAATGGTGCCCCAACATTAAATGGACTCATGGCTTCCTGCCCTCACCACATCAGCTGGTAGATCTGGTTGGATGTCTAGGGGGAAATATGCTGCACCCCTTAACGGGAGGTAGCACAGTTTGTGCTCCCCACACCCTAGGAAACCCAGCATATAGGTAAAGTATAAACATGTGACGCGTTATTTAAACTCTTATTAATAATATGCATGATTAAATATTGATTTAGCTGTCTAGCTTTAGGCCTTGTGACACACATCAATTCATTATTTAAAACCTCATTAACAAAGATATGAGGCAGTGCATCCTAAACAGCTGTTAAGCCTCCAAAAAGGTGGTGAATGCAGCATAAATGCCTTGATAGATTTAATAATCAACCAGTTTTTAAATAACTGTAGTCCTTAGTTTAAAATGGGAGATAGATTTAAAACCTTTATTTTATAGCACTAACGATAACACTGCCTATCTAAAAAAAAAAAAATCTAGACCCATATTGACCTGTTTCTATAAGTGTTCATATTCAAAACAGACTCAAGCTAACCAGAAATATAAATCCAGTCTGACTTTTATCATTATTTTGCGAAGATGCTCACATAACTCTTTTGGTTTTGGTTCGTAGAATTTATAGAATTTTACTTGCTAAAAGTTGGGTCATTTAAAAAAAAAGTCTGGTGTATTCTGGAAACACTTTTTTTGCCTCTGAAAGTAAGCAAAATTATTTATACTGTCAGGGGGGTTGTCAAATGGAAATGAGAGGTTTATTTAGTGTGTGGATCCAGCTTATAAAAGAGCTTAAGTCCTCATTCCTTCTAACATCTTAACAGCTGTGCAGTTTCTTACAAAATATGTTTTATCGTTTCAAGAAATGCTGTTAACCTCGCAGTTTTAAAACTGAATGAACAAGGCCTCTTGGACAAATTGAAAAACAAATGGTGGTACGACAAAGGAGAATGTGGCAGCGGGGGAGGTGACTCCAAGGTTAGCCTCAATGTCACCAAAGCGGGTAAACAGTATGTAAAGTAATTGGTGCATCTGCTGGGGCTTTACCTGCAACCAACCAAACTTCAGTATTGCTAGTCACTGAGCTCAAGATCCAGACAGATGTATGCGATTACTGTCAAAGCAAAAATATTTGCATTCGTTGCAAGTTTCTCAAGTGGAACTTGTTAACAAACCAATTTAAGCTATGAATTCTATCATCAATGCTCAGAAACCTTCCTCTGTCAAGAATAGATGACATGCGCCCTACGCAAAAAGATACAAGACCACAGCCATCTCAAAGCTAGGTCTAGTGAACAAGCAGCAGGAGACCCAGAAGCAAACATGACTCCTCATTTTCTGGACTGCATTGCTCCAATGTGTTTTTCCCTCAATATTAGAGGAAGGTGGAGCAGCTCAGCTCTGCTCCCTCATAGCAGCGGCTCAGGATGTACAGGCTCAGGAATTTTCTATTTATACAAATTTCCATTTCCAGCCAAAGTATCCAATACACTGATGCAATTTCCAGTTAAAATAGCACACAGTGGAATGTTGTGATACATTACCTGGAAGCTAAAATTCATGTGTATTCCTTAGGAAAAAAGTTAACTGGAAATTGCACCTCTCTCTTATCCTTCGCCATGTCAACAGGGCTGAATTTTAGGCCGTTACTCATGCCCTGGATAAAGTTAACCTACTTTTCCTTCATTTCATCTAAACTGAGACTTTCAAATCGCCAGTCATATAACTTGTTTTGCCTTCTCACATCAGCATCCATTAGGCAAACTAATGTGTGCTGAAATGGCATAGAGGGAAAATTAAGATACTAAAAGTAGCCCTCAATGTGCCAATCAAACACTCTTCAATATATATTTGTGTGCATGTGCGTGTATGGTATATAGAGAGAATACTACATGGGTAACTGTGAAGATACAAGGCTATCTATATTGTGGGGTTCTGGTGACACTGAGGGAACCCAAAATGTTTAATTAGCCTTCTTTACAGTTTCTTACATTGTATTTTTTCTCCTCCCCTTCCTCAACCCTCCTTTCCTGACACTCTGCCCTTGCCGCAGAGACCTCTCCTTGTGCTGCTCTGCACTCACACAGAACTGGTGTCCTAGTCCTCTGTGCTTTGCCTTCCATCCTGCTGCTCTAGCAAGTTTTTTTCCCCACAGCTCTGCTGGCCAGCGGTTACAGTTTTAAAAGTGGTCTTTAGTTTCTTCTCCAAAGTATGTGGACATGAAGTTCATTAGCACTTACTGCAACTGCAGATAACTTCTTGTAAGAAAGCCTATCTGATAAGCCATAAAATTCTGACTTTCCCTTTTTTTTTTATTTTTTATAATACTCCATCCAAGTCACCACTGGGCTGAAGTTTCACTCATTGTGAAACTTCACTGTTGGGCTTTTTAAAAAATACTGTATAATATAATATTATAGAAATGTCATGGAGGTGATACTACATTTGTGAATGAACACTTTTTTTTCTATAATGTAGCTGAAACATCCCGAAAAATCTCAGGTAAAACTTCCTAGTTGTAAGAACAGTAGGACAATGGAACAGACTGCCTCAGGAGGTTGTGGAAGCTCCTTCACTAGAGGTTTTCAAAAAGAAGCTGGAGAGCTATCTATCTGGGATGGTTTAAACACAACAAATTCTGTATCTTGGTGGGGGTTAGACTAGATGAATTTTGTGATGCCTCTAACCCTATGATTCTATTATCAGTTTGAAATATAAAACACAAAACTATGCTTAATGTTTCAAATCAGTATAATGAGATGATTACCTTAGAACTCTATTTGCCTTAACATCTGTTATTAATAACCCTGGTAGATAGGGACCACATGCAATGAGGTAGAGGAGGGCAGCCGGCAGAGGGAAAAGCAGGATGTCCTAGGATATCACAGGGAAGTGACTGCATGAGGAGAGGCAGGAAAAAGCAGTAGTCAGGAAGGAGAAAGCTAGGAATGCAGCTACATGAAGTGAGGTACAGGACCTACATACCAATGAGAACAGAAAGTGAGTAGGGACACATTGCACGGGGGAGTGTAAAAAATGTGACACAGGGAAAGTTGAGACTGCTACATCACAGTAGGAAGGATGGTGGATAAAGGAAGTATTATCAGGGATAAACAACATTGGGGGATGTAATATATAAATGCTGATAGCTGCAGCATCTGTTTTCTTAAAAAATACAGATGCCTGAATTCTTGACTGGTTGATATAAATGTTTTATTGACATTTATCATCTACAAAATTCCTTGTTTTGAAGTAAATCTACACATCCACTAATAATCTTATAGGGTCTGATCCACTGATGTCAGTGGGAGACTTTTTATTGATTTCATTGGGCCCTGGATAAAAGCTTTTATATTCTTTTTTTTCTTTTTTTTTTTGCTCTCATATGATCATCTTAGCAGAACAGGTTGTTCTGCTGTATTGCTAACTGCTACAAACAGTAGTTCAAGTTCATGAGTCAGGCCCTTAATCAGAGTCCCTTTTTTGATTTGTATAAAATTTTAAAAAATGATTGGATTGAGTCCAGTTCTAGATTACAGTATGCTACAGTCTCCTTGATGAGATTAACAACCTCTCCCCCACCATGAAAGCAATACAGCACTCTAGGCGTACCTGGCCAAACTGAGCTGTGCCCTCTGATATACAGCCAACCAGCCAGCACACACAACCCTAAACCCAAAGTATTTCTTCATGGTCATGCCTAGAGACACGCTGTAATCAATTTAAGTTGCTCAGCAACTCTCAGAAGGCGTTTAGATCTTGTGAAACCAGGCCCTTGCAAACTCCTAGATCCAGTCTGTGCTCTTAAACTAACGATTAGTATATAGTATGGCTGTACTAGCCCTCACCATTTTTGTTTTAACCCCAGCTACAAAAGAAAAGGTCTCCAACAATTCAGAAATAGAGTTCATTAGTGTTTAGTGGTTACCAGTTCCCTTCAAGAACTCCATGTCACTAATTTATAGCTCATATTGACTATCAATAAGATTTAGTGCTAACGTCATTTTTGAAAATAGTAATTAGGTGCTTTTGAAAATAATAACTCAAGTCTTAAACATATGCTGCCACAGGTGTATCTGATAACATTAAACTCGTTTAAACATAGTTTTTGCCATTTAATTTCCATTTCTTTCTACAAAAATAGAAAACATTGACCAATAACAACAAAAATGGCTCTCTAGTTCTGTTTTCCACCCACATGCTAATACAATGTTCCTCTTCTTTCATTTAGTGGATGGGATTGGCCTTATGACTAATTAAAGGCCTACTCACAAGTGGCTAAGGAAAGTGCTCCTATTGCATAGCAATTATCCCCCTCTTTGAAATTTTGCAGTGGTTTTAGAACTCCGTGCTGTAGTTCTTACTGCTGCATGTGCCCATTAGCACAGTGTTGTATGATATTAAATTAGGATCATTTTTCACAATTAAATTATTCAAGTTTTATGCCATTATAATTTCAATGATGTTACCAGCATAAAAGTCAGTGTCTTAGCCTTTTGAAAATAGTTCCTCCCATCAATAAATGAGTGAAGATGGAACAGGAGAAAATGACAGGAAAGCCAGGTGGGGAGGTGGAAGTTGGTAAAATAAAAAATAAAGAATGTCTTTAATGGCATATTATTCTTCCTGGCCCCTATTCTCCGGTCAGTACTTAAACAGCACTGCCACTGATTCTAAATGGTCTCACTCTGACTGTTGGACTGGAGACTTGGATCTTCTTCACTATAAAATCCTAAAATTCTTATGCTATATAGTATATGCAATGTGACTATTTAGATAGCATGGGACAAATTCTGCTGTGTTACTCCAGATTCACACTTCTGGAAATTAGAGCACAATTTGCTCCTAGTACTGCATGTGCAAGTGAAAGATTTATACCACCCCCAACATAAATAATGGGTCACATCTTCAGCTGATGTAAGTTGACTTCAATAGAGCTACACCGGCTTACACTAATAGAGAATCTGGACCAACTTTTTTAACTTGAGTTCCTAACCACGTTTTAAACAAAAAAAATCATATTATCATTTGGCAATAAAATGTACAGTATACAGGACTGAACTTGGTGGAACATTTAATTCCAGACGACTTATCCATTTTATGTTTTTGTACCACCCTTATCTAATATGCCATAAATCATATTGACTTAGATTCTGCCACCCTTAAAATCAATGGAGCTACTTACTAAATATGTTTCTACTCAATGTGGGAAAGGTTGGTAGCATCTGAGTGTTTGACAGGTGTGGTTAGAAAAAGGTAGGGTTTGAAGGAGAGATTTTCAAACAAACGAAGGGTTGCAACATACTCAATTCCCACTGAAAGCCAATGGGATTTGGACACTTAACTCTTATTTGTGCCTAAAATGTTAAAAACAAAACCAAAAAAACATTATTCTTTATGAATTTTGGTGAAGAACTAAAATATATACTAACTGTAGTCTGGTTTTGATAGAAATTTTGCAAGCCTCTAAAGTTCCATTTAATTTTGAATGTGTTTTGAAACTCAGTCTCTCAGATCACTTTTAAATCTTGAGCTTTTCTTCCTACCTTTAATATCTACCTATGATATCACATGTGGCTCATTTAAAGATGGACACAAATACAATTTTAAAAACATCAAACATTTTTAAGTTCCCAAAGTGTCTACAGTATTTAGTCATGTGCCTTAGGAAAGGCTTAAGCTCAAGATGGTGCTGTTTACGTAAAAATTAAAGGGCCAAATTCTGTCTCATCCACACACACAAAACTCCCATTGAAGCCATGTGCAGTGGATGGAAGTGTGTAAGGGCAAGCTTGCTTAGCAGCTCTAGACTACTGATAGGGCAAGTGGCTGAATAGAAAGAGCAGTGCTAGAGAACACTGAAACGTGACCTCTCACACCAGAGCTCACTGACTGCACTGCTATGGAGGAAATGAAATTCTGCCTCTGTCCTGCCCATTGCAACCGGCTACATAATACAGAAGGCTGGTTAACGTGCAAATGTAATTTTCCCATTAGAAAGTAAATCATGAAATCAGTTGTTTTTCTCAATGAAAAGAAAACCTGAATGTTCCCGCCAAAGCACTGTGTATGCAGAAGATACCTATGGGAGCAGAAAGGATGATACAGATGGATCAAGAGTGGGTGGGAAAGAAGAAAGAAACTCAAAATGTGGCAGGCGTTAGGCAGCTTTATGTTCCTAGATTCTGAATGCTTGTGCTGAAATATCAAGCAAAAGAGTGGAGAAATTACTATTGACTCCCCCTACACACAGGTAGCCACTGTTCTTGACAGCTCATATACATAATTCATTAATATCTAGCTCCTAATTTTTATCTTATTTAAACCAGTTGAATCTGGAATAACTCCACTGACTTCCGTGAAGTTGTTCTGGATTTTCACGGTGACAACAGGACCTGGCTGTCCCTTCTATGTATATCCTGTGATGTGGCTGGGGATAGAAAGATTCAAATGGGGCACTGAGCCAAAACATTAGTGGTGTTGGAC